>NW_007578427.1:193214-255944 GCF_000690725.1 Stegastes partitus | reverse complement strand
TATGCAAAATAATCGCAACAAGCAAATGCAAAATGATCAAAAAAGGATACAAAATAACTACAGAGACACAAAAACAGCCACAAAACGTGCAAAATGATCACAAAGAGATGCAACATAACTACAAATCGACAACAAGCAGATGCAAAATGGCTACAAAAGACACATAAAACACACAAACTGAACCCTCAGGTGTTATATCTCCATGCAGCTTTATAAATAACCCCTGATGAGGTTTGACTGTAGCAACACAAATGCAGACTAACAACACTTTTATTCACATTTCACTCCAACAAGCTGCATAAAGTCAGTGATGATGCAGCTGCAGCTCAATCACCAAAAAAAAAAAGAATCATTAATCGATTACAAAAATAAAACCCCTCCTCAGCTCTCATGTGAGCCGTGCATCGGTGTGACAGTGTGTCCTGAAGAAGCCATTTCTGTCACAGTCAGCGCACATTGTGTTCTGGCTGTTAATACACGGGCGCAGAAAAATCTTTTCACACTTGCAGGAGACGCATGCGCGGAGAGGAGACCAACTGGTTTGTGTCAAGTCGAGGCAGACGGATGTGATCGAGGCAAAAAAAAAAAAAAAAATCACCTGTATTCTGGCATTCATGGTGACACAGTGAGTACACGTTTACATGAGATTGTATTTTTTAAAACACAAAAGTCTGCTTTTACATGTCGTGTTTTTGCGCATCTTTTATTTGGGGAGGAGGAGGAAAATAAATTCAGCTTCCAGTGGAGGCTGGAACATCTTTATGTGGATATTCCAGCAAAGAGAAATGTTAATTTTTTTTGGATATTTCGTGCGTATTCTGAGCTGCACTGAAAGGAAAATGTCGCTGATTGAGGAAATACGTGCTTGTTTGTTTTTTAAAATGAAGAAAGGAGGGAGAGATCTGGTGCGTTATCAAGCTTTCTGATCAAATAATTTCATCATGTTTCTATAAATTGCTTCAAAATCGTTCGCTCCGGGCTTTCGACCATCATGCGTGCGCGTTTCCTCCCCAAGGATGCGACTGATGGATGCGATTGCAGCGGTCCAGGAGTAACGCCTTGTCGCGATCATCAGACAGCAGAGAGGAGCAGAACAGATGAGATGATGGAGGGCTGGTTGTTGCTCATCACGTTTTGGGTTTTTTTTTTTATGTTCGCCACTGGCTCCTCCAGCTGTTTGTTGGTGGATCCAGATGTGCACAGAAGTTGACCCCTCGGAGTGGTCGTGCATTCCGCAAGACACGGTTTATGTGCTCAGTTTTATTACAGCAAACAGCCACTGTAACATATCTGGAAGCTTAAAGGAGCTTTTATTGCCTGGTTTAATTTATTTTCCTCCTTCTTCTAAGGCCTGCTTGGATCTGAGTCCTATCACATCTCTAATCTCCTGTGATTCCTTATATTGTGATGTTTGTGTGCGATGCTCCCTCTTAATGCGGTAATAATCTTCCAGTAAAACCTCCTCCTCCTCCTCCTCCTCCTCCTCCTCTTCCTGCTTCTTCTTTCCTTTTTGCAGTCCATGGGCTCAGAGCGGGTGGAGATGCGTAAGAGACAGATGCAGGTTCATCAGGAAGCAGCTGCCAGTGTCCTCCAAGCGCGCCACAGAATGGGAAACACCCCCACCAACGCCTCAAACGCCTGCTGCTTCTGCTGGTGCTGCTGCTGTAGCTGCTCCTGGTAAAGACACCGATCCCCTCCTCCTACCAGCACATCCACACAGATTTATACAATTCTAGGGTGAAAATGGTGGTTTGGGAACATCTTTCCAAATACAAAAAAATCCTGCAGCTACGTCTTTGCTGGAGCTGTGATTTTCCACTGGCCTTTTAAGAAACATCACAGTGGAGACAGAAAACTCAGCCGCTGCTGAAGAATCCCTCTGAATTCAATTCCTTCCATTTGCATGGCTTACATGGCGTGTTGTTATGCATCAATTACCTGCAGTGGAATGTCATTTCCAAAGCTCTGAAGTCAGCTGCACTGCATTCATTTTTATTGACAGGCTGCAAAACTGAGGAAGACACTCCAACGAGGGTGTTTAAATGGATGTATAAAAGCTTCTCAACATTACATGAATGCACAACACACACACACACACACACACGGGCTGCTCGTCCACTTAACTGCATGAAAATAAAGCAACATGGGGAATCGTATCTGCTGAGCGGAAACCAGTGAAGCTTAAAAATGACGAATGGAAACACGTCTGCAGTAACAGTGACTCAATATCCATGAATAGCCTACCAAACATGCACAACAGCTGGATTAATACGGATAAAAACAACCGATCGGTTGGTTAGAAATGCTCAAATGAAGGAGTAACATGGAAGGCATGATAGGAAACAGGTAGAAAACCAGGAAAATATGTGCTTTTGGTGCGTATTTTGCAAAGATAAGTTCAAATTTATGCATGCTTGTTGCATAATTAGGGTAAAGGTTGAGCAAAATACATTAAATATAGTAAATTATAGCTTCCTATCAGCCATGAGGGAAGGGGAAGACGTATATGTTAAGTGTAAGATGAAAATTCTTTATATTTTTGATGTTTAAGACAGAAAAACCTGCATATTTTCGGTTCAATTTGCAATTCAGTCGTGTAAGTAGCTTTATTTTATAATGTATGCAACATTAAATACGATGAGCCGGTATTAATCCCACATCGGGCACATTTGCAGCAGCAAAGGGGATAAGTGCAAACATTTAAGAAATGTGGGTAGAAAAAAACTCCTCGTTCTTCTATATGTGGAAATTCAGATTGTCCAATTTCTTCTGGATGCGGAAATAACAAAATATGCAAAAGTCCATCCATTATCTATACACCAATTAATCCTCACTTGGGTCATGGGGGGCTGGAGTCTATCCCAGCTGACTTAGGGTGAAGGCAGGGGACACCCTGGACAGGTCACCAGTCTATCACAGGGCTACACTTAGAGACAGACAACCAAGCACACTCACATTCACACCTACGGACAATTTAGAATCACCAATTAACCTCAACATGTTTTTGGATTGTGGGAGGAACCCAGCGAGAACCCACGCTGCACGGGGAGAACATGCAAACTCCTGGGTGTCCTCACCGGCGACCTTCTAGCTGCGAGGCAACGGTGCTAACCACTGAGCCACCTTATACAAACGTCTTCTAATGTAAAAACAAAACCTAAAACAACTGCCTTTACTGTTACTTTAATGATTATTTTCACTGTTTCGGTAACTTCCCAGAGTTCATAGCGTGTCTTGAAATGTCTTGTTTTATCCTTTCAAAGATATTCAATTTAAATCAGAAAATATCAAATCTATTAAATCACTTGTTTTAGCTTCATTCTGGACTGAGGTGTATAATAACATAAAGGTGGATTTGTTCAGCCCACACCATCATCACAGAAAAACAGAAACTCAGAGGTCATGTGACCTGCGCCGCGCTCTCATTGGTTGGAGGCCTCGCGGGGTTTTAACCTGTTTTGGAATTATCGGCAGCGTTTGCTTCCTCTGAGGACACAAACCTGTTGTGCTGTTAATTCCCTCCTCTGGGGACGAGTAAAACGTTTCGTCTATGTGGCCTCCGTTTAACGGCCGACTCTCACCTGAGTTTAATTAGTCTACAGCCAGCTGCTGCTGCAGGTATTTGGGAACATTTTAATTACACGGCCGTTCCCCGGCGGAGCAGCGGGACAGTCGACACACTTTACTATTTACGCAAACGTTCCCAGCGGATCCACCTGAACCTGAGTTCGGTCAACATGTGCAATAACATACGTGATGTTTATAGGCTGCTTAGTTCCAGTTAATGGACGTTTTAATGCTATAACAGATAATTCAAACCAGTGGTGTCACATATGTTTAAGTTGTATGTGAGAATAACTACACAAAAACAGCTGATGGATGCATTAATGAGGTTCCTTCTTGATCTGGAGCTTTAAAAAACTTCTCTTTGGTGATTACAACAAAGATTTTCCTGAATTGTTGTGTAACTGATGGCAGCACTGTACAGTAGAACACAAGGTTTGCTTTTTATTATGAGGTTTTGCATCTTATTTTGATCACATTGTGTCTCATTTTTCTTTGGTGTCTTGTTTCTATCGTTCCGTGTCTTGATTTCGTGCTGTTTAATGTCTCATCGGGACAGTTTTGTCTCCTTTCTGTTGTTTTGTGTCTTATTTTTTTGTTGTGTGTCTAATTTGCGTGCCGTTGTTTCTCCTTTCCGTTGTTTTGAGTCTCATTTGTTCCATGATGCATCTTATTTTTCTTTTGTGCCTCACTTGTGGCGTTTCACGTCTTGTTTGCGATGTTTTTTTGTCCATTTTTTTGTTCAGTTTTACAGTCGCGTGTTATTCACTGTCATTCTCGTTTTTGGCTGAAAGAAGCATCAGATGTTATAATTTTTAACAGTACTTTGGAAAAACTTTACTTCAGGTTGCATCCTTCCCATAATTGCTGGTTGACACAGTTCTACCAAATTCATTTTTTTCAGATTGTATCATCTATTTTAAACTCCAGATTGGATGGGAAAAAATGTGTACGGTTTTGTGTAAAAGACGTCTTTTTCAATCATTTATCCCTCAGATCAGTTATTAGTCTTCATGAAAGCTAAAAAACAAAAAAAAACCCTCAAGGTTAGGGAGTGCTGTTTTAAACATTAGTGAGTTTCCTACTTTGGGGGAACAGTTTGGGGACGTCTGGTGCATACAGACATGTTTTTTTCCCAGTTTGGTGTACAAGAACTTGGCCGGCCTTCACAAAGCCGTAGCCTGAATCCCATTCAGCGCTGAGAAGAGCTTGGCTTTATCACTGACATCACTCATGTTCATGTGGCTGAATGGGAGCAAATCCTTTCAGCCAGCTTCCAAAATGATGGAAGATCTAAAACCAGACGGGTGGAGGCTGTTAAAGTTGTACGATAGATGTTTAAAAATCACATATTTGGGTGTCCACATACTTTTGGCCATGCAGCTTTTTATAGACGTGCCGTTTTTAGTCGTCCGTTCTTCCACCTTCATGCAATATTTTTAGTAAGAAAAGTTTACATCAAACGACCGCGAGGCTATTTTAAATGCTCGGCTCCCGTTTCCGAGTGGAAAACATCAAACTTGGTTGACAAGGTTCTTTAAATAGCCCAACGATCAAAACAAAACATTTCTCACTGTGTGTTTTTTTTCCTCCCAGTCTGACTGTTAGGGGTGAAGATGAAACAATACAGAGGACCACGTTCGAACGCAGGACAGAAGGAACCATTAATTGTGAAGAAAGGTAACGTGACCCCTCCGAAAACACTTCAGCTAAACACAATCCTGGTGACGATTAGATGGTGAACCAATATATTCACTCTTCTTTCTGTTTGTGAAGCCTGAAGCCTACTCTGGAAGACGCTCGCTCCTGGGCAATGTCATTTGAAAAGGTGATGAAAAGTGCAGCCGGGCGAAGCTGCTTCAGGCAGTTCCTGAGGACAGAGTTCAGCGAGGAGAACATGATGTTCTGGCTCGCCTGCGAGGAGTTAAAGAAGGAGACGAACAAGACCGTGGTGGAGGAGAAAGTACGTCAGATATACGAGGACTTCATCTCGATTCTTTCCCCTAAAGAGGTGAGATATTCAAAAAAGGTCTGTATGATTTAGTTCAAGTGAATTCTTTAGAAAAAAATAATAATCAGTCCAGTAATAATTGAACACTTAGTTAAGATGGATTCATTTTTTGGTTTTAGGCACTCAAATGTCAGGACTGTTCTCTGTATTATATTACTGTACAGTGGACACTTTCAGGGTTTTGGACAACAAATTTTAAAAGATTAACTCATAACTTCTCTGACATTCTACAAAATAAACAATATATATTATGATCCGCACATTAATTAATCAGAAATGCAATATTTTAGGGCAATAATAAATTGATTATTTTCTTGATTCAGAACCTAAAAATATAAATATTCCCTTTATAACTCTCTAGCTTCATCAAATTGTTTAACTGCACCATCGACAGTCCAAAACTCAAATTAAACACAGTATTAAGAGGAATTGTAAGATATTGTAAGAGTAAGAAGATCAATAGCAGCTGGTTAGCTTAGCCTAGCATACAGCCTGGGCTAGGGGAGACACATAGCTAGCATCACTAAAGCTAAGCACTTAGCACCTTGTTAAACTTCAGCAGTTTTTTTGTGTGATAAACACAGTATATATAACATGTTTAATAATAAACTTTGGAGGTACTTGTTGGTGTATTTTTGAAATTTGGATAGAACAAAGCTAGCTTATGCTAAGCTAAGCTAACAAAAGGCTAACAATCTTCTGGCGTTCGCTTCATCTCTACGCGCGGTATCAGCGTTCTTGTATAACTCTTGGCACGAAAGTGAAAAACATACATCCTTAAATCCTTCAAAAGTATTTCTTCAGCAATCCTGCTAAATGAAAACGAGCCAATCAGGAATCATTGTTCTTTTCCAAGTTTGATTTATTGTCAGAACTGTTGCCAATATAAGCTTCTTTTAGTGTGTGTGCTGGAAATACTGTCATCTATTTTTTTATTGGCATCTTTTATTTGTACACTTTCAGAAAATTAATGGTTCTTAAATGGTTCTTCAAAGCACCATCACCAGTTGAACCTCTTTTTCCTATATTTAGAGGATTATTTTTCATGTTCTTTATGTGGTTCTTTAAAGCACTAAAGGAGTTATTTGGTTTGGCAGCAGGTAGGAGCATCAAATTAGAGCTGCAACTAACGATTGTTTTCATTATTGATTAATTATTTGGTCTAAGAAACATCAGAAAACTGAGAAACACAAATCAAAATTACCCAAATCCCAAGCTGTCGTCTTGTAATTTGTTGCTGTGCCTGAATAACAGCCCAGAAGCCAAAATATTAACTGTATTAGAATGGAAATGAATCAGAAATGTGACTTCTTTTTGTGCCTGATGGAGCCAATAAGAACTATCTTAAAAATGGTTCCATAGAGAACCTGTTTTTTAGCTGCTGTAAACGGGCCTGGATGCATCTTTTTTGATTTCAGCTAAGCCAAGCTCCTGTCAAAATACCAAAACGCTTAAATATTGGGAGCAAAAAGTGAGTAAAGCAGGAGTTATCAGTCTACCCACTGCATTTTTTAATGTCCTCGCTTGTAGGAGGAGCAGAACTCAGGAGTGTATGCAGGCTTTTCTGTTCTATAGAAACCCCAACAGATGAATCACTTATGTTGTGCTCACATTCAGTTTCTTCCGTCTCTCCATCCTCCTCCAGGTCAGCTTGGATTCCCGCGTCCGAGACGTGATAAACCGCAATATGCTGGAGCCGACCTCGCACACGTTTGACGACGCCCAGCAGCAGATCTACACGCTGATGCAGAGAGACTCGTACCCTCGCTATATAAACTCGTCGGCGTACACGGATCTGCTCAAGAGCCTGGAGGAGCCTCCCTCCGAGCCATAAAGACTCCCCACTGCCACACGATTAGCTTTCCGGCGCATGCATCCCACTCACAGGAGTTCTGTGTTCATGTTGGAGTCCTGCTATTTAAAGAAAGACAAGACAGGAAAATGAACACTACTTAAAACCGGTCTTTATCCAGCTGTAACTGCTGTTTATTTAACCATGATTAGCTTACCAAAACCCTTGGAGCAAACAAGAACAAATGCTAGATCCAGCATCAGTTACTTGTTCAAAAACATATCTATATTTTTATATATTCCCTAGCGCTTGACATTGCACTTTTCTACCTTGTTTATTGAGAGAAAGCATGTATCTGTGAGCACTGCATTTGTATTTAGGTATATCGTGAGCCTCAATGCATATTCAGTTCTTGTAGAAACCAGTAGGTTTTATTTAACAGTAACTTAAGAAGAAGGAAAGTGCCTTGGAATAAGATCTTCTACACAAGCACCTTTGGTCTAACGTGAATGGTGCCACAATGACTTCACATGTTGGTGCTTTCAGCTCTTCTCAAAGATGAAAAAGTTTTTACAACTTGACGAGCTGATACCCGGAAATAGATCTTGTCTGTTGTGTTTCAATACTGTGATATTAGTCATATATTTAATTTCAAGAAGACAGGGAAAAAGAAAATGAATACATGACCATGACCACTGATTATATTTGTGTATTTAAAAAGGAATTTGTGTGAAATAGCTATTTGAATTCTCACAAATTAAATAAAGCACAATCACATGTTGTTTTGGCCGTCGCGTGTCGTGAACATTCACAGAATATTCTTTGCTTTCTTAAGTTAAAAGTTCCTCATTAGACGTGTGGATTGCATATTAAGCTGCATATGTGCTTTGTTTGAAAATGCTTTTGAGGTTTGTTGAGAGAAATATCCTGCTCATAGGGCAGCCAGAAGCAATTATTTCCTTCTTTAGAGTCACTGTTTTCTCTGTAAGATGTTAAAAATACTGAAAAGTACCGAACTTATGTCTATTTTGTTCATCAACAAACCCAAAATATATTTACATTCATTTAAAACAAAACAAAACAGCAAATACTTAAATTTAAGAAGCTGGAAGCAACAGATATTTGGCGGTTTTGCTTGATAGAATGCCTTAATTAAATGCGTTAATTTATCAACTAATAGACTTATTTCATCACTACGCCACACGAGTTACATTAATGGGGGGAAAAAAACATTTAACAACAGGCCATTTATTGTGAGACAGTAGGTATTAAACCGTAATGTGTAGCCCTAGTTATTATAATACATACGTTTCCTGCAAGAAATGGCTTGTCTCAATGGCAAATAGCTTCACAATCAAGCAACTAATGTTACTCTACTGTAACACTGTGAGTGTGAGTGGCTCCAGGTCAGGATGCAGCATCGGTTCACTCATGCTTCTCCCGGGCTTAACGCGTTAGCAGCCCCAGTCCTGTCTGGATCTATGAGTAGCAGCGTGGTTTTATTGTCAAGTAAGTCAGTGGTCCTCGAATCCAAGGAGTCTCACTGGAGTCAAGCCTGAAGGACCGTCGGTGCTGTGCGGGTGAGCCGACTCTCTTGGGGTTCATTCGTCGCTGATGGGAGGAAGCTGCTTCTCTATGAACCGCTTGATGTCCACCATTTCCTGCAGAAAATAAAGCAAAACAAAAGATCTTAGACGGAGTAACGATATGAGCTCCGGCGTCAAATGTGACTGCGTTCACACCGACCTCCGGACAGGCGCTGTGAGGTAGACCCCGGTACGACTTGAAGGTGACGTTTGCAGGATTGACGAGGCTTTTCATCTTCTCTGATGTCTGGCTGCCAAATATAAAGGGGACCAGGGGGTCGGCATCCCCGTGGCACTGGAGGACATGCATGTCCTTGTTAGCACTGTTGGCAGACGCCTGAGAACAGAAGAGATTAGGATTATTCTCATCATCTGATTATAACAGATTATGAGCTCTTTATGGGATACCCCTGTTGTGTAATTCAATTAAAGGAATAACTTGCACATAAAAATGCATATTGAAGGAATTATTCGTGTATTTTTCAGCTGCTTAAATACGTGTGAAGTTTCCACTGGCTAACAGGATGATGAATTTCACATTTCTACTGAACAATTCCTTCAAATTTCTCTTGAACGTCTCATTCATTTGCATTTAAGACGGCGAACGAAGCACCAGTGCAGACTTGTCGGCGTCGTGTTTTTCCTACCTGAGGGAAGGACTTGCGGAGAGGAAGCCAGCAGCTCAGAGCGACCACACCGCCGAGCTTCTGCTGAGTAGTCAGAGCTGTGTACAGAGACAACGCTCCACCCTGAAAAACAAACCCACAGAGCAGTTCTTCTCACATAGATCCTACGCATTTATTAATAGAGACACTGAGCGTGACATAATATGAATCACATCAACAAATAATGGAGGGTATTTCAAGTGCCTAATGGAAGAAGAAAACTGCTCCTGCTACCTTCTTCTGGGCTTTTATCTGCTTAAACCAATTTGCCGGATTCACAAGTAATTAAATGTTTATATACATATTACTCCTAATGGAGGCACTGTGTATTGATCTTGTGATATATATATACTGGAAGTAATAGGTCACGAGGTTGTGAGCTACATTATTTCTTCTCACTTCCTGGAGCCTCTGCTGGCTAATCCTAACCCTGATGACAGACTGAATTAAATCGATTTTTAGCTTCTAAGCGAGAGGTGTACGTCTCTTTCTTAGGTTTCTGCAACACAGTAACTCCCTTTTTGTGTTACTTATTAACTGAAAACAGAGCCAAAGAGTTTCTTTAGCAGAAGTCACTGTGGTATTATGCTGATGAGTCGACACACTCCCCTCAAAATTTGACTTTATTTGCTGTAAAGCAGCAGCTGCTGAAACAAGCTGCCAAACTAGTTTCCTATTAAGGTTACTGTAACAGATCTGTGGCTTTAAATCAACTGTGCAATATAGATGAATGGATTTATATTTTCAGCCTAACGACTGAGAGGTGCACTTGCATTTGTGCGTCTTTTAAACGCAAATACATATTTGCTGTTTAAATAGATTGTGTGCATTACATGAGAATCCCTGTGAAAACACTGTTATGTAACTCGTCATCTGCGCACATGCCACACCAACCTGTGAAAATCCACCCAGGATAATTCTGTGCGAAGGAATCCCGTTTTTCACTTCTTGGTCTATCAAGGCTTTAACTGCAGTGAAATCAAAGAAAACCTTTGCAGTCAAATTTGACTCTGAATTCCTAAAATGAGTGGAAAATGTCTAAAACGTGTCGTGGACGTACTGTTCTCTGATGCTCTCTTAATACCGGCCTCGTCTTCATCTGCGTCTGGGCTCAACCCATATATATCGAACCTGTGAAAGAGAAAACACATGCAAGGCTAATTATTTACACTGGAGCGGCACAAGTGAGGTGTGAAGTTAGGCAAAAGAATTCAAACACATCATGCTACAGCTTTTCTTTGCTTGACACACAAAGACAAGTCTGTCTTACATAACGGCAATTTAAGGGTTCTTAGACAATCTTTTCTTTTACTTTCACAAGACACAGAGTTTGTTGACAGGCAGACACATGCACAGCAAAATGACTCACAAACACCAGAGACACACCGAAAAGGACGATTTGTTTGCAATAAGAAACGCAACATCAGTTGTCTGCTACAGAAAGGATGATGTGGACCAAAAACAGGTCAGCAGTGTCTTGCAATTGAATCAGCACCACAAAGATTTGTATAACAAGTGCAAAACCAGATTTGAAAGCCATGCAAAGCACAAAAAAAAAACTATTTTGGATGCTGTTGCCAGTGTTACATAATACAAGAAAGGCTCCAAATTTAGCTTTTTTTAAATTCATTTTTTTCATTTTCAGAGCAGATGCCCTCATCTAGAAGAGCTTGTTCTTGTTCTCTGGTGAAAGCTCTTGTATATTTATCATATTGTAAGATATATACAATAAAAAGTACATTGCAGTGTCATTTTTTCCCCAATAGCAGGCATTCCTAGTATATGGGACACTTTATTGATATACAATAGGAAACTGTGAGGCTTACCAAGAAGGCATAGACATCCTCATGTTGAGAGAAACAGGCATAGTGGGACTGTGGAGGAAAAACATTTTGGATTAACTGAACCAAACATGAATGCTATTACACCTGTCAACAGGTCTGGACATGTTCATACCCCACTATGCAAATTTTAGAGGAAAACAGGAATATTTAAGTCTATACAAGGGCTTGAAACTAGGAACTTGTAGACTTGTTTTTCTGCTGTAAATACTTACGCATGTGGGCATATGTATTTCACATGTGGTATCCTGGTGCCTGCAAAAGCTTCAGCCCAGCCATGCCTGTCATATTGGACACAATAAACCATTTTAAATAGAGACAAATTGCCTTGGAGAGTGACATATGCTACTAATTTTGCAGCAGAGCTTCAAACAAAGCAGTCTTTACATACCCAGTGTCACCAAGGCCATGCAGAAATATGACCTATAAAAAAACAAGAACACCCATTTGCACAGGCTAACACATGGCACAGAATTTGAAAGCTGTTTTGTGTCCACCTCTTTAGTGTTCATTTGAGTCAGCAGCTGCTTTTGAACTTGAAATGAGACATAAATGCACTGTGTTGTCTTGCTAACTCACCGCTGCGGTGGCTTTCCGGGCAGCAGGCACAATGGCAGGTAAAGGCGCTGACATGTTATTGCCGCACATACAGCGCTGAGGCAGCTGATATGTAGTGAGAAGTTAGCTAATGTTAGCTAATAACGACACCCCCCTAACTGTCAAATCTGTGTCGATCCCGATCCAACTCCGGCTGCCCGAATACAAAACAGCTGAAGGACAAATAATCGACCGGCGACGGAGGTCACGGTAACGCCGCCTCCCGTTACTGCGGGCAGTGTTGAATTTCTTTTTGGAAGTTGAATTTTGTGACAAATTAACGCACCGTCGGATCACACTAACCGCTAGCACACTACTCGCAGGCTGCGCCGACTCGCCGTGTAGTCCCGCCCCCTCCGCTCCCTCATTGGCTCTCATTAGCGGTCCTTTACAGATGCAAAACAGCCATTGGTTCAATGAAATGTCAATAAGCGCTGTGTTAATGACCCTTAAATCCTAGACCGTAACATCAAAGCACACTTCGGTACCTGAGGAAATAGTGATGATAACATGTAAAAATATGAGTGTCAAATTAAGAATTAAAATAAACACATGTTTTGAAACAGTTAGAATGTTGTGTCATGACTTCTGGCACACATTTTGGTGTATACAACGTCCTGTGTTTGCTCTGTTTTCAGCTTTAAAAATATTTAAATCGACTAATTTATATTAGTTTTCTAATTCTACACTGCTACAAAACATAATTTCCACCCCAAAATAGTTCATATCAGCAGTGTATGTAGTACATTTTGATTGTCGTGCTTTTAGTTTGAAACGCCGCAAAGCTAACAAGAAGTACTTCCGCTGCCCTCTCGTGTCACGTGACCTGCGTGTCCTTGGTTTGCTAACTTTGACATGTGAGCAACACAAACATGTCTTTCCCCAAAAAACCCGGCAGCAAAGCATTAGATGCTTTGCAGAACCTGCCACGGATAACTTTAGCAAACATGCGGCCTGAACCGGGAGCCCGACAGGAGGTGAGTTTTAATGAGTCGTCTCTTTTATAAGCTACCCTTTATGCAGCACACACTTTAGCTTAGCAGAGCTAGTTAGCCTGTTAGCCGGTGTTAGCCACTGGAGACAAATGCTAACCTTCTGTCAGCTGTTTGCATGTCAGTTTTTTTAATGCCGCTGTGTTGTAGGGCAAACGGCGGGGCAGAGGACAGTATAAGGGCAACAGAAGCGGCCGAGGGCACAAAGGAGAGCGACAGAAAGGAACCCGGCCTCGGCTGGGGTTCGAGGGGGGTCAGACTCCCTTCTATCTGGCTATTCCGAAATATGGATTCTATGAAGGGCACAGGTAAAACCAAGTCGCATTATTCTTCCCCCTTGAAACTAACAAGTGAATGTTTGGTGGTGCAAAATGTTGTTTTGTTGTTGCACAAATGCAGAAATTGTGTTTAACAATTCACATTCAGCTACATTCATCCCACAGTCTACCTTCCAGCAGGGCAGAGGCTAAGTCCCACTAGCTCACTACTAGTTTTTGCCCACTAGCAGCTCATTTGCCAGGTTGGACTAGACCAGGGATGGGCAATCCTGGTCCTCGAGGGCGACAATCCTGCATGTTTTAGATGTTTCTCTCTTCCAATACACCTGCTTCAAATGATCAGCTCATCATCAAGCTCTGCAGAAGCCTGATAACGATCCTGATCATTTGAATCAGGAATTTGGAAGAGGGAAACATCTAAAACATGCAGGATTGTGGTCCTCGAGGATCAGGATTGCCCACCCCTGGACTACACATAATAACTCCCCCAAAAAGCAGCAGTAACAGTTCCACAGGAAGAAAGAGCAGCTTTTGGAACGGTGATTTACTGCAGGGAAGCAAATACTAACAATTGTAAAAACATTTTATCACAGCAATATTTAAATACACACTGATCAAATCTTAAAAATACACAGCTTTCCTTTAAACACCTGGTGTTTGATCTACTCTCCCACTGACTACCAGCCACCTTTAACCCTGCACCAAAACAGATCTTTAAAAATGTCACACACATTCAAACCCCAAATCATGACACTACACCCTCTCAAACATTCTTAGACCTATCAGTGTTCCTGCACTTAAGTCTCCCTGCATGCCACTGTGGACTGAGGTTCACACCTGCCTCGGTCCACCACACAGAACCAACATCTCAAAAATCCTCCTCACTAATTGAATCACCTTTTCTTTTCTCAGCACCACTGCCACGCAAAGATTCTTAGTTTTAAGTTGCACTACTGATGATCTTGCAAAGGACAAGATGTTAGATTACTGCAAAGAGGCGAGAACAGGTTGTATGCATGCTGGATACTGACATGTCAGTTGGGACCATAATCAGACACTTGAATCACCACAACCCCACTGTTTGTTGTGTAAGAAATTGTTTCAGACAGCTCTGAATGGACGTGTCCAAGAACATAATCCTGTCCTCCAACATGTCTGCCAGTTCCCCCAGCACTTCAGGAAGAATGAGACAGCGTTCCACAAGCAGCATCAACAACCTCATTTAGATCAAGTGTGCAAATGTGTGGCACTATGCAGTGGTGGACACACTGAGTTATGGATTCTGGTCTATGATTCCACTCTCGATCTGCCCGTTATCACTTATGGAATACTGCGTACTTTGTCAAGAATGCAGTGTGTGGAACAACAAATTCTCCTTCCCCTTCGTTAAAAAGAATAGATAGAATTTAATAAAATATCACGTTTGCACATTCAAGTGTCCGTAAATGAACATTACCCAGCGAAAAGTGAGCTAATGAGTATATTTTGTTCCTTCTCAGTCGCCGTCCACAGTACCAGCCTCTGTCACTGAAACGACTGCAGTACCTCATCGATTTGGGACGAGTCGACCCAACCCAGCCCATAGACCTGACACAGCTTATCAACGCCAGAGGACTGACTATCCAGCCTCTGAAGAGGGACTATGGAGTGCAGCTTGTTGATGAGGTAGTCACTGCGTGCTTACACGTATAGAGTAATAAAAGAATTAGAAAGTTGTTAAAACAGTAAATATCTCTCTGACAAACTCCAACTACTGTCTGTTACATTCAGTGTCAGTGGGAGAAGGACTGGAGGAAATTTTTTTTTTTTGTTTTAGGCAATTAATATGTTCGTAGCAGAATGAGGCCGTAATATTTATGGAGGCTGAATGTTTTACTACAAAACACAGGGGAGTTAGTCATTTCTCCTTGCCCTGTAGAAGATGGCTGAATGGAGAGGCTCATTGCTTTGTGTTCCATGTTTTTCTTTTGTTTTGTTTCATCAACATAATGAAGATATCTCAAATACTACTAAGTGCAGAAAGAACGTGTTTATACAGAAATAATCATGCAAATGTATTTTCTACAGTGCCACCAGTAGAGCTGCATGTTGTCCTCATTATTTACATAAAGAAACAGTTTAACGCTGTCGTGTTGTACTTTACAAATGAGAATGAGCACCTTCCATGTCATTACAATTTGAATAGAACACCAATTTCACTACAAGATTTTTTTTTTAAAGTATGTTTTAATTGCTGAATAATGAAACCAGACAATTGGGATCCAAAACAACATCAGCTCTGTAGCTCTTGGATCAGCTCTAACCAGCAGGTGGCACCACATGACAGCGTTGTCCCTGCGACCGACAACAGCCTAAGGTGCTGCTGTGTTGACCCCTGTTTGTTTGGCTCCAGGGTGCCGACATTTTTGCAGCAAAGATCAACATTGAGGTTCAGAGGGCGTCCGAGGGAGCCATAGCTGCCATTGAAAGGAACGGAGGCGTCATCACGACCAACTTTTACGATCCTATTAGTCTCGGTAACTAATACATCTTGATGTTCTCCAACTCATAGCGTTTTGATCTCATGTACTTTTTCATAAAAAAAACATTGATAACGTATTCTCACTTTTGCAGCGATCGTCATTAATCCCGTCCCGTTCTTCATGCGTGGGCAGCCAATCCCAAAGAGAATGTTGCCCGGAGAAGATATGATACCGTACTACACAGACGCTGAAAACCGAGGTTACTTGGCAGACCCGGAAAAAATCCAGCAGGCCCGGCTAGCCCTGGCCCAGAAGTACGGCTACGTTTTGCCAGACATTTCAAAGGATGAACTCTATCACATGCTGGCCATGAGGAAGGATGTTCGACAGATCTTCTTTGGCCTCGCTCCAGGCTGGGTTGTTAACATGCCGGAGAAGAAGATCCTGAAACCAACCGATGAGAAGCTGCTGAAATATTACAGTTCATAGGTGTTAAAATAGCGTCTGTGTAGAGTTTCTCTCAGCAAAAGTCAAGGAAGGAGTTTTGCTTGTTGGAAATCGTATCATTTTGTATGAAAAACAGCATTCAGTGTGTTGACATTAAACTTTATCTTAAAAGCTACACTTTTCTAGTCATTGTTGTTTTAAAGGATTGAAGGTTTATTAAAGGTATTTCTGAGTGACTCACGTCTGACAGCCTCGTGTCCGACCATAACCGGCCCGTGCTGCATGATGGAAGGAACGTGAACTGTAACAGGTGAGGGGGAAATAAGGAAAATAAGATAACTCAAAGAATGAAAACAGGAAACAGATGCCTGGTGATGTGTGTTACTTGTGAAATGGGTTGCCTCGGCCCTAGAAGGGGAGTTTGAAATTAGTCATAGGCAGCTGTATCCTGGTGTGGACGTTCAAAAGATCCCTCTCCCCCCCGCTTGGAGTACAATCACAGGCAAAAACATACGTACAGCTTTGCCCGGTTGTGCTTCAGAGACACAAAAATGCCATGAAAACACGCTTTTATATAATAAAGCGACAATGGTTAAAAAAAAATACAGCTTGATGTTTCGTCCACTTTCCCAGTTTTGACACTTTTCAGTCCAGATACGTAGAATAAAAACCTGCTGTAGAATCTCATTAAGATTTCTGTGATATCAACACCCTGCCGGTACCAGAAAATAGTCTCGAGAGGTTTTTGTTGGATAAGTGTTGTTGCATTTGAACTCTCTGCAAGTTTATTTTTTGAAGTCAAAATGGCACACGCACTAAAAATAACTTGGTATTTTACGCTGATATTGTCTTAAGGGACGCTGCCATAGAATTTGTGCTGGTATAAAAACACTTTATCAAAGGAAGCATATGTTTGTGTGCAAGACCACGAGCATTGTGTTTCTATAAAATCCCCTTTGCCACTTCGCAGGCAGCTCTCAATTATGCAACTACGCATAAAAAGAAAAGCGGTGATGCACCAAACCGGGAGTTAAATATAAACCATTTTATCGAGTCTGATTTTGCATTTAATTAAAAATTTTTTTTTTTTAGGTTGATTTTTTTACGGTGTTAGAAAACGTGGTAATTTGTTACTTTGTGAGTCAAAGGTTGCACTTTGATGATTTGCTTGTGGTTCCCTGAGTGTTTTCCTGAATCTCAAGTATCCAATAAGCTACACAAGTAGTGGATACATACACAGCCGGCCCTGCCAGGAAAACCAGCCCAAATCCTTACAGCATAATACTTTAAATAAATCACGCCACAGGAAAGAAACAGCACAATCACTGTTTATGGCAGAACCACAGCGCTTATCTTCAAAGCAGCAGATCCTTTTGAATTTGTATCAGGTCTCAGACGAGCAACAGAGAGAAAAGGAGCGAGCTAGAAGTTTTTGTATAGAGGCACAAACATCAATCCTGCGGGTGTGAAGGTTTGTATTCGAGAACGGAGAAATGGATTTTCTCTGTCAATTCACTTTGGCTGAAAAGATTTTGTCAGCCGCCGGTTTTCTGCTCCAAATAATCTAACGTCTGAGTGTCACCAGTTCACGCTGCTTAATTAAACATTCAGACATTGTTGCAGATTGTTTTGGTTATCTGCCGCCTTGAACGAGCCGTTTAGGACAGACACATATCTCGTGGTGTCTCACAAGTCTAAGGCCAGTTCCAGTTAATAATTGGGGCTAATTGCAGCTAAATGAAGACCTTGCTGTCCTCTGTCTGCCGAGGACAGACGTGTGGCCGAGGCCCGGGATCAAGATCACTGAATCACGAGAAGACAACGTGGATGTTATGAATAAACGGCCTGCTGTGGCAGCGAGACACCAACAACCCAGCTGTCTAGGACCGTGGAAGACTTATTCGCCTCTGCAGATAAGACTCTTATCAGAGGAGAATACAATTCCTAATTTACAAAGAATAGTGCTGTTTTGGCTTCGTGAGTGGAGCGTTGCCTCATTAGCTGGTCTCGGTCTGAGCAGGTCTGAATGTCAGACCAATGAAATTAAACTAGAAAGCAATTGGATCACAGCTAGACTCAACATTTGATGGGTGTATGTTTTAGACGAATCAAAATTCTGAGCTGTGCATCACAAAAAAAATGCACATAACTAATAAGATAATGATTGAAACTTTTTTTTTTTAAATCATGCATGGCTGCATAATTACATTATTTGCTGCAATCATTAATTAGTTTAACTATTGTCCAAAAAAAGTCCTTAAAAACACAAAACACATGTTCAAGCACCAGAAGTTGATCATCTTTCTAAAATCCATGAGACCTAAAGGATCAGGAAGTCCTTAAACATCCTTAGAAATGTTACACTTTCGCACTTTTACAAGCTGCTTTGTCCCATAATCTTTACAAATTTAACATTTATTATGTTTATTAATGTTATTACTATTGCTTGCTGTACTTCTTAGTTTAGTATAATTATTTCACTTTATGTTAACTTTCTTTACCTTACAGCTATATTGTAATGAACTATGTGTTTAATGTAGACTGGTGGAACTTCTGTTTTCAATAAATAAAGTAAAAAAGGGTTCAAGGTGTCAAAGGTCATGTCTTTGTTTTGTCCCAACATGCAGATATTCAGTTTTTCAAGATGTAAAACAGAGAAAAGTGGTAAATTTTCACATTTTTAGAGGCTGGAAATGGCACATGCTTTAGCACGTTTGCATAACAAATGACTCAAAAATGACAGAAGGTGGTTAAAACCAGTGTAAAGGTGCTTCATCTCTATTGGTTTTGCCTGTTTCTGCGCTGCAGCTTGGACGTTGTACCACCTCCTAAGTTGTGTTTGAAGTCTGGCTGAGCTCGGCCTGTTATCTCCGCTCAGAGGTGGCGGCATCATTGTGTTCTGCTAATGAGGCTACATTAAGCCTGTCTACACCAGGGGGCATGTAATCCTCTCAGCTAGCCTGACGTTAGGGCTGGGCAGGGCGCTGTTTGCACGGGGAGTGTGGAGGCCAACGCTCAGGAGCTCGAAGGCCTCAAACGTGTGATAAGAAGTGGAGGTGGAGGCGGATACTGCTGCATAGAAAGCTGTCTGAGACTTGACCGAGTATATCTTGATGCTGGCCTGCTGTGCCCATACAATACAACACAATGCAATAGAGTCCCTCGCTGCGAAGATCATGGTCACCTGAGACAACAGTATTATATCCTCTTCGCACCTTCCAGCTATGAAACAATGCAGCACTTTATGAATGAGCCACTGTAAGGAAAGTCGGAGGGATGGCACTGGAGCCGAGGTGGAATACAGTGCTCCATTATGTTGCAGGTCGACACACCGGCCTCCTGTAGTTTGTGGGAAAGTGTCTTCAGGTTGTGCAACTAACACCAAAATAGCTCAATATCCAGGAGAGATATACAAGTGTTCAAAAAAAATATAGTCCACATGTAGAAAGCAACAACTATCCAGTCCACAGCGTCCAAGGCCCTTCTGTAAATCCAGCAAAACCAAGTCGTCCCTTCAGAAGTTTGTATTCCAGCAGGTCCTGGGTTCACAGCTCTACCTGTGCCCCTTCGCTCATCACTGATCCACAGTGAAGAAGCAGAGGAGTGTCCCATATATGAGTTCTGTCCAGTACAATGGCACATTGTGATCAGAAAGCCTCAGAGAACAATCCCCATTCAGAAAGCATAGTGCCCATTCAGCCCAGCACTCTGCTTGTTTGGATATGAGACAATGCATTGATACCCTACTGTCACCTCACAGATTAGGATTAATTCATTCATACGAGTCACAATAAAGGAGCATTTCCACTTTTTTTTCCACAATAAAAAAATGAAACTTCTCCAAACATCTTGTGCGTTATGACGCACGGAAAAAAAGTTTGGTGACATGATTCAGTTTTACATTCATCACACACACGCAGACGTGGTGTAATATGTAGCCGACTCAATTCACGCACAGGGTCAGCCGAAACTAACGTTATTGTATTCACGCTGCGCCGTACAAGCTAATTGATTCAATCCATTAGCGCTTTGCACTGCGCAATGGAGCGCGCGTCCCGTTTAACACCGCGGATGTGGATTCGGCCTCTAATTCCGACAACCTGTGAAACAACACACACCAACCCCCACCTCCCCAACAACATATACACATTTATTCGTATTTATGAATAATTCTTATCATAAAATGCTCCAAAACATCTATTCCTCCCTGTTTTTAGTATCGATTTCCCCTATTTTTTTTTAAACTGTTATTTGCCCCCACAGCCACACGCCAGCTCATCAGCTTCGACTCATCCTAAAAGTTTACTTGTTAAATACAGATGTGGAAACCGCCTTAATCACTTCTGTTTTGCCCCCGACGCACTATTGATCAGGATTTTTCACCGAGATATCCAGGAGGTCTCGCCAACTCCTTCTGCTGGACCGCGACAGTTAAAAGTCCAAGTTATCCATTAAATGACGCATCATTTTCAGTCCTTTGTGATTCTCGTTTATTCTCGTCAAGCTCTCTTTCCTTATTGTGTATTAACGTTGTATTTGCAATTTAAAAAGGCTCCATGAGTGGCTCGTCTGCAGGGACAGTGCAGGTGCAGCTCTCACTGTCGCTCCGTGTATTGCAGATTCAACATCGCCGCACCGTCTGCGTAATGGCACCTATTGTGTTTGTAACGATATATCCATTGAAACCATACAGGAGGAGCAAGCACCTGTAATTGCATCCTGTTATATTAAAGTGGGTTCACAGGCCTGCAGAGTTTCTGTGCTGAAGAGGAACACTAGATACACAAAAAATGTACAATGATTCCTGCAGTATTTGTATTACAGGCCTGTAGGTGTCTGTTTCTTACTATAAAGTCATTGTTGGATTTACACTGAAATAAAGTGAATTATTGGACCAACTTAAATAAACTGCTTCATTTGTTAACATGCAATTGAATTGAACATATCTCAGTTATCAAATAATGTCATCGGTTTTGTTAAATGGATTTAAATCATTTAAAACCGTTAAAATTTTAAGGAAAATCAACTTTAAGTTTCTAATTTTTCCAACATGATTTTGTCTTTACTCTGTCCTCCTGCTAGAAGAAACTAGTTGCAGCAGAAAACAATAAGGAAATGTGGACTTTGGACACACAAAGCTGAACTCTGGCCCCACTTCAAAAGGATAATATTAAGTTAATACAATCCACAAACTGCCTTAACCAAAAAAGAAAGATAAGCATCACTTCAACTACAGCTTAAATACACTTTTTACAGTGCTTCTGTACTGCTACACGTTTTATTTTTTATGTTTTATGTCATCATAAGCAACCTATAATTTATAATAAGTGATCAGAAATGAGTTATGGCTCATTTTACTTTTATTTCCTTTAATATTTATGAGAAAAATAAATAAAATCAAAGTTGTATTCTTCACATTTTGAGGTGTCAGCATGTAAACAAGACACAGATAACGCAGAAACTGATGCTCCAGGTATAGTTTAAGGCTGAAATGAAGGAGCAACGTGCCAACTTACAGCCGTCAGTTTCTATGAGTCTGAATGTCTGCTGGTTTCAACACTCTTTTCTGTAGCTCCCTTTGTTCGGTCTCTCTTTTTTTTTTCCTCCCCTCATCTTTTCGGTCAAGCTGATAAATGTAACAACGTTATTTCTCCTTTTTTTTGAAGTCCTGGAGCTAAGCTCATCACGCCCCCTTTGTGCGTCCCTATCGCGCAAATATTTGTGCGCGGTAATCGTGTAATAAACGTGCCTTGATCACGTTTGTTTCTATTCCTGTAAAACGTACTTTGATAAAGACAGTGGATGGCCGATAAGAGCTGAGAGTCGCAATGTAATTAGTAACCAGAGCGGCGAGCTGCAAACTTTGATGTTCACCGATCAGCATCTCAGGAATATTGATTCCATCTCTCCCAAAGTGTCGCCTGATTTCCTAATGCGGTTCTAATAACTGAATCAGGGATAAATGTCTCAGCGGTTATCTGTTTTCTACATTTAGAGCTCAAAGTCCACATGACAGAAATTAGATTTTTTTAAAAGTTGTATGATCAGACTTTTTAATTACATTTAATATTAACTGTTATTTATTCTTACTATTATTATTATTATTATTATTATTATTATTATTATTATTACTTCACCGCATCATACGTGGTTTTTAAGGTCATACAAGTGGAAAAAGACTAACCCAAATTGAAGACATAAGAGGCTTATTAAGCTTAATTCGAGGAGTGAAATTGTGTTTTTATGACTATATAATAGCCTAATCGTCAGGTTTATTCTTATTATTTATAGTTTCCCTGAGGTATCCTACCAAATGGATCAATAAAGTTCGATCTATTCCAGACTCTCATCTGAAGTTTCGTGAGGTGGCTGATAGGGGCGTCAGATGGGCCTATCGCCGACCTGAGGAAACACCTGGACCTCACACCTTAAATCCACTCCTCCCGGCCTCCCATTGGTGCAGCAGCCGCATAAATCCGTCACCGGTCGTCTTCAGGAGACAGGAGGATGTTAGCGGACTCCAAACAGCAGCATCGCCATCAGAAGACATGCTTTTCAGCCAAGACTCCGATGCGCTCCAGCTGTGCGTAAACAGCGCCATGTTCGAAAGCGACGAGCAGATGACCGAGGAGCGCTCTCCGAGCTCAGTGCCCTCCAGCCCGCTGTCCGTGAACTCCGACTCCAGCAGCACCAGCCCCGAAGCCAGGTCTGCCTCGATACAGCAGAGGGTCCGGAGGCCCCTGAACGCCTTCATCATCTGGACCAAAGAGGAGCGCAGGCGGCTGGCGCAGCTCAACCCAGACTTGGAGAACACGGACCTGAGCAAAATACTCGGTAAGACACAGACTCACAGCTGGGAAATGTTATTAAAAACACCAGTCCTCCTGACAAGATAAGAAGCTTACTGACTTGTCTCAGCTCTGGATCATTACATGTTTCACTCTCAGGCCCAACATGGCACACTCTGGTTCCTTTTTTACAGTTTTAGCAGCTGTTAAAAGGTCAACTTCACTAAACCAGTGAATGCACAGATCACTAACCACTGTGTGTTCCTGCAGGAAAAACCTGGAAGTCCATGTCCTTGGCTGAGAAGCGTCCATACATGCAGGAGTCTGAGCGTCTCAGAGTCCAGCACACCATTGACCATCCCAACTACAAGTACAGGCCTCGGCGGAGGAAGCAGCTGAAGAAGAGCTCCAAGCCTCAGACTCCACAAACATCTCTGCCTTCGCACTGCGATCCGGGCTACGGGCTGCCGTACCACCTCACATACCTGCTCCAGAACCAGCAGCAGACCTTCCAGAACACACCTGTTTTCCCACCTTCCACGGCCAACATCGCCCCTTTGAATGACAGCTACACAAACAGCCCAGTTTTCCCAGATCCAGCAGCAGCAGCAGCAGACGCTTTCCCAAACAACCCGGCCATGTACTCAAACCCACCTCCCTACCAAGCAGAGCCTCAGGCGTGTTTTGGCGGTCAGCAGATGCAGTACGGTTCCTCCAGCTCTGCAGGTCCTCAGGTGGAGCAGAGGGAGTCCAGGGTTCACAGGGGCCCACAGTGTCCTGCTGTGCCCTCCCTGGAGTTTTACTTAGAACAGGTTCAGCTGGACATGCTGTACGATCTGGACCGCAGCGAGTTCGAACAGTACCTCCACCCAATACTTCAGAGGCCGGAGTCAGCGGATCCCAGCAGCTGCCAGCAGCAGAACAACTACAGAGGAGGACACTCACTGTCATAAAGCCGCTCCAAATGGTGTATAATTTATTTAAATCATTTCAGCGTATTCAATCGCTTTGCTTGACAATATTTGCTGAAAGTGTATTTAGTACGTTTGCTTGTTGACAAATTCTGATCTGTAATAAGTGTATTGTCCTCCAGTGTCGTAAATATGTGTATTAATGTATAAATAAATAAATTTAATTCAACTTCTAATGCTTGCAATCTTCTCAATATCTTAAAAATGGTGGACAAAATTAGATTAGCAGATTAGTATTATTAAAAAGCACAGTATACTTAGATTGTCGTGAGAATTACTCTTTAAAATAAACTTTTGTAGCTTTAGAAAAGTTTTTTTTTCCTGGGGTGGGGGGCAAAGTTCAAGCTGCAAAGGTCAAAAAAACAACAACACAAAACCAAACAGTGATTTGTAGGCTGAACACTGACACTCCGACACTTCCCAGAATGCAACTTGATAGCAATGTCTTGTTAGTTCCTGCATGTGTGGTGTACGCGCTGTGGTTTTGGAGAAACTTCGGTTGTACATAATCCTAGAGGATTTTATTTTAAGCGGTATGTTTAAAAAGTTAACCAATGGCACCATTCAAAGAAGAATTCAAAGACACACCATGAGTTTTGCATGAATTCACTGAAAAAGGGCACAAAATGGGACTTTAAAATGATGAGTTAAATGAATGAACAGCTTGGAGATCATGATTTTAGTTCAATAAATATAGGAGTAACTAAACTAGCATATCAGCAGACTTCCCAGGATGCATTGCTAGAGGCCCCCCGAGATGCAAGAAACAACAAACAGCATCAAAAACTAAAGCTCTAAGTTCTCAATGTTAAATGAAGAAGAAACTCTTTGAATCAAGAGAGTGTAAAAGTACAAATTATGACTCTTCCTGGATTCTCTTCGGTAAATCATATGATGGTTATTATACAGTACAAGGGGTTCACAGCAAGTAGAAGAAAGTCTCCTGAGTGTCAGAAAACAAATCTCTTTCCATACTATGAGCCCTAATAATGAATAAGGTGATCCTGATGTTTAAAATTAGTAGCGCCCCCTCTATACGGCTGCAAATAATTTAAAATATCAGTTACATCTCTAGAGTGTCGGAGCTTTACTCCCCTCCCTCTGGCAAACTGTTGACACGCTGTTTTATCTCCATCCACATGTCTTTCTTGGCTCAGCGAGGGAAGCAGGGTGGGCGCCAGCAGGGGCATAAACTTCACCGCTTCCTGTTTCATTTTAAAACATTTCACAAAGGCTCTAAAAATATGCCCCAAAATCGACATATCTCCAAACTCACTCCACTTTGGCTGCCAAATGTTTACCCATTTAGGAAAATGTTTACTTCCCTGTCCCATATTTTCTGTGTTGAGGCTGAACTCTGTCCTGGACTGATGGAAGCTGACAGAAGCCTCAAGTCTCTCCAACATAACAGATGCTGCAAGGATCATCATCC
This sequence comes from Stegastes partitus, assembly GCF_000690725.1. Taxonomy (NCBI): domain Eukaryota; kingdom Metazoa; phylum Chordata; class Actinopteri; family Pomacentridae; genus Stegastes; species Stegastes partitus. Next base: position 230,518 of record NW_007578427.1, on the reverse strand, counting down.
TTCCCCATAAAAAACAAACAGAAAATGCATCTCTTGCTGGCTTTAAATACATAAAAATGTCAATCTTTCCTACAGATTTCAGTCTAAACATACTGTATACGCTTCAAGAAGTCGATCAGAGTAAGGCCTAATCAATATCCACATTTATCATTGTGCTGTAGTTATTACAAATATTAAAAGTCGTACTGTGAATTCACTTCATTTGTGAGTGAATATTTCAGAACATCTAAAATTGTCCAAAAAGCAAACTGACATATTAATCTTAACAGCACAATAGTATTCGTTTGTCATCTTGGCAACAATATACCATCAGAAAACTTTATCAGTTTTGGTCAAATATTGTTCCTGCCTCGTGGTAAACAGTTGAAACCAGAAGTTTACATACAGTGTATGAAAAGAAATAATTTTTTCTCACTGTCTGACATTAAATCAGTCTTGCTAACTAGAATGTGGAACGTTACCACTTCTTTACTAGAAACCGAGGCGCCAGTGAAACTATTGACAGTTACCTCACAGAACTGAAACTGTTGGCCAAAACGTGCGACTTTGGAGCGTTGAGAGGCTCTCTTATCTGCCAGATCGCATTGTGTGTGGGAGTAGCAATACGAGCATGAGAGAACGACTGCTTCGTGAGAAAAACACGACGCTGGACTCGTGCGTACAGCTGTGCAGAGCTGCAGAGCTGTCGCAGGAAAACATCAAAACCATCTCAGGACCGATGGTGGTGGAGTAAACAACACGCCAGAGACAAACCAGCAACGTAGTGAACTGCACATTCTGCGGGAAGACACGCGGCAAAATCAGACAGAAATACCCTGCATATGGCAAAAAGTGCAAAAAATGTGGCAGAGAGAACCATTTGGCAGAAAAACAAGCAAGAAGCAAAGAAAAAACACAAATAATGTTACACAATGTGAGAGTGATGCATGTGAGGATGTTCTCTGTGTTACAGAGGCAGTGACAGACAAAGTACATGTAATGCATTCGTCAAACTGATAGAAGCTATCACAAATGCTGAAATATTATAACCCAGACGAAGAACTGATTGGCAAGCAGAGCACTCACGCAAACAGAGCGAGGCTATGCTCAAACACAACATGAGTTTTTAGCTATGGCATTCAGCATGGAGAAGCTTCACCACTACACAGATGGCTGCAAAGATACTGTGTAAAGCGACCACAAGCCCTTAGAAACCATAGTGAGGAAACCACTAAAAAAACCAAACAACGTCAGAGAATGATGCTGCGCATTCAGAAGTATGACCTGGACGTTGTACGCACCAGGAAAAGACACGCTGCTAGCAGACACCTTGAGCAGAGCCTGTCTTCCAGAGTGTTCATCATATGGCTCAGTGGAAGCTGAGCTAGTCTGTGAAGATTCTCAGTCATCCATGTCATGGTTTTTCTGGTAGATTAATCGGAGTTCCAGATACTTATATCCTTAAGGAGCCATTAACACCTGAGTTTTGGCTTCAGTTGGGGGTATTTAATCCCCCCCCCTCATTATGTTAGTCATTAGTGCTCCCCCTGCCACAGAGGGGTTCGTTAGGGTCTTATGTTGTTAGTTGTGAATGTAGTTTTCATCTTCACATTCACAACTAACAACAAAAGACCCTAACGAACCCTTTGTAGCAGGGGGAGCACTAACGACTCACATAACGAGGGGGAGGAGCAACAAAGCCCAATTGAAACCGAATCTCAGGTGTTAATGGCTCCTTAAGGATATAAGTATCTGGAACTCCCAACTAGTCAGTCAGAACTGATGAAGCCTCTTGGATGAGAGGTGGAACGTCTTCAAGGAACTCAAGGAAGTCCAGTTGCTATGATTAATCTACCAGAAAACAGCTGAGATAGAGATTGTTGATGTGGTACACCGCTTACCTGTTTCTGAAGACAGACTCAATTCTATCTGTTCAGGAGGAGAAAACACATCAGATTCTCATCAAACCAATGTGCCAAGGCTGGCCAATGGACAAGAAAAGAAACCATTTCAAAACATGGCGTACTTCTTATTCCAGGATGTGCTCACCTGTCAAGATGGTGATAGTGTTCAGGGTGAACACAATGTCGTCATTCCTGATGCCCTGAGAACAGAGATAACTCAGTGTTTACAATGAATAATTGAATGAAGTTAGATAAATTATTATCACAGGTGGACAGGATTTTCAACACTGAAATCATGAATAAACTCTGGATGTCTTGCCTATAGGTAAATGTTTCCCCTCAAATGCACTGCAGGCATATTCTGATCGTTGGTTACTCCAATACCTAAAAGTTAACTGCACCTGTAACAGTCTATGTACAACAGATAATTATTATAGTGTGTATCAGTATTACATTTATTAACTGTCACATTGACAGATGGAACAAGAGCACAATAAAATTCTTGAAATTCAGTTTTTGCTTTTGGTTTTTGTGTCAACCCGGGACCTTGTGTCTCCCCATTTTGCCATCCTATGAAACATTTGTGGAGGTGCCTGCTCCCTCCTAAATCCCAAATGTATTGGGAAAAAACATTCTGATTCTCCCTCTTCGTCTGCATCATCAACTGAGCTGTGATTGGCGCATTGCATGCCGGGAACACGAGTTTTTCAGATGCCTGAACGCCATTAAACAAAACGACACAGCTTTCTAGAAGAACTACAAACACCGATGTAACGTTACCGTACACCTGTGAAAGGACATCGTGCATATTAATTTAAAATCGTATTTGGAAGCTAAAACATCGAAGGAGCATCCTAGACAAGCCATGTTGGAATTTTTCTTTTTTTTTCTTGGTGGTCACTTCTCCTGACAATGAGTAAACGGACTTGATCACTGTGCCAGCCAAGAAATCGACTTAAACGAGGAAGTGCGCTGAAATCCGGACTGTTATGAAGATAATACACATGCTGAATTTAATACTAAGTACCCTCCCAAGTAACAATAGTCCCGTATCACATTTTCCCGTGTATTTTATTCTACCTGTAACCAAGGTAAACGCTAACTGCCAGATTTTGAACGTACCTTGGTGTCTCCTTGATAGCTGTAAGAAGACATATGTTTAGCAAACTAACAACATATTAAATCAAAAACGTGTTGGATTTTTGCTAGAACTAAACTGGTCAACATTTTCAGTGTTGCGTTGCTGTTTTTAATTAAATAACTAACTTAGCTAGCCGCTAGCTGACCTAGCTACAACTAGCTACGTTAGCGGTCACAATGTAGCTAACTAAGTTTGTCGGGTAAACTAATGGAGATGCAACGTTAGCAAATTCGCACAGCAACTTTCCTGGACTGACTTAACGTGAGGTAATGTGTACTACTAAGCTTAGATATTATGCTAATTATAGGGTTACATTTTCAGAATGGCTTTACTTACCCTGTATGCTGAGTAGTATTTGGACCAGTTAAGGCTTTCAGCCGCGTTTAGCTAGCTGGACTCCAAACGCCCAGTGCTACAGCAGGACAACCCTTTCTGGGTCATTTAACTTTTTTTTTTCTTTTTTTTTTTCTTTTTTTTTAAAAAATTGTATCTGTTATATCATATATCTTCAAACCGCATTTACTTAATTTTCTTTTCTTTATTTTATTATCACATACATAGAAAAAAAAAAACAAAAAAAACAAATCCAACTGACTGAATAATTATTATTGTTGTATATAATATATGTTATATTGATTTAAAAAAAAAAAAAAAAAGAAAGGTGAGCTTTTACAGGATTGAATTTCCCTTCTGGGATGAATAAAGTATTTTTCATTTCATTTCATTTCATTTCATTTCATTTCATAGTGGCAGTTGTACTTCAATGTTTAGAAAGTCATTATATTCAATAATACATAAGTGAAAATGGCTATGAGATAAATCCTGCAAAAAATAAACCGGGCGGGGACTATAGAAATAAATGTCATAAGTGTACATCTTTTATTTCATAATGTCACATTTATTTATTTCAGGAGGAGGAGTAGGAAGACCAAACTAAGATTGGTTCCCAAAACCTCAATGGAATCGGCCCCAAGGGACGACACCACCTGCCCAGATTAGGGAGACGCCTCCTGGAGCCAGGCCCGGGAGGGGAGATCACCATCGAGTGTCTGGTTGTGGAGCCTTAACTTGTGGGATTCGGTCGGGAACAGCCCGAAAGAACAATTTGAGGCCGCCGCCCAGTGGGCCACTCACAGGTTTAGACATTTGGGTCTGGTGCTATGCCAACCAGGCAGCAGGCCGGGGCGGCCACCTTGGCGTGCCGACGTCTGGTGCCGTAGACTGGTTGTGGGAACATGAAACGTCACCTCGGTGGCGGGGAAGGAACCTAAATTAGTCCAGTAAGTGGAGAGGTAACAACTAGATATAAGTGGGTTCGCCTCAATGCACATCAACAGCTCTGAGACCAGACTCATGGAGAGGGGTCAGATGAGAGTAACTGGCTTGAACTTCCCCTGGAGGACTTGGACACTAACGGGGGCAGTGATGGAGAAACCTGGACGGGGGTTAATTTAAAGATAACTGCCTGGTCATAACAAACCATAACAAACACCATTTTGGAGCTGTAGGTGTGAAATTAATCTTGACTGTTGATGCAGATTAAAATGTGCTTAACAGCACCAGTGGAGGCAGCCAGCGTCCTTTGGAAGTGGATCTGTTATGAGTCAGTGAAATGGAAATCAGGTTTACAAGTTGTTGGAAGGAAATGGATGAGCACAGAGGCTGAGGGAAGGACGACCTTGTTTGGAGGAGAGCAGAAGAGCTGATTAGGAAAGTGAAGACCTGCTGCAGTCCGACGCCACCTGAATGAGCGGAAGAAATCTGACGTCAGTTCAACTCCCATGACAATATTACAAAACACGCCGCAATGCGAAGCGCAGCAAAACACCGCGATGCAAAACATTCTTTGTAAGATGCGTCCAATAATACCACAGGCCGTCCTTATAGCTCCTCTTTTATTAGCTTGAACTCAGAGCTGTTAGTTCAACCCGTTGTTTGTCTCAAACTTTGGCCCCTCAGCAACAATTAATGACCAGTTGCAGGAACTTCCTGAAGGAAAAACAACTGGATGATATCAGGTGAAAATATCAACCAAAAACAGCAGTGGAAAGAGCAGCTGGACAAATCTGGTGTCTGTGATTTTTATGAAACTTTTAAAATAATTACAAAACAGCATTTTAACAGACTTATAGTTTGCTGTGATTTAATTCTGTGAAGCTCTTTCATTTTTGAACAGTACATAAAGCCACATACTCTCTGGGCATTTCTAAGGCAGTGAGTTCAACATCTATATAAAATATGAACATATATTTTCAGTAGGCTTCTCTTGGTTTATTAGTTATTTGTCCAAAAATGATGCTTGCGTCAGAAATGTGCCAGAGGGCTGACTGAAGCTTATCACCGGTGAAGAATGTGAGGAATGTCAAACATGCTGCACTTCAGAGGAAACATTCCTCAACCATAAAATACTTTCCCCATTAGAGATTAAATATGTAAACTATGTAAAAACAATATGCCAACTCTGTGTGTCCAGTATTGACAGAAGTACAGCAGGAGTTTATATTAAACCTAAAAAGAGATTTGAGTTCACTACCTTAAGACATTCTTGAGATTTTGTGAGCCATAAATAGGTTTTTGTCTTACCTCCTACGCGAGGGTCATCAATAGTTTCCTGTCCTGAGTGCAGTTTGGGTAATTTCGCAGCTGCTGTCTGCAGATAAAGCTCATCCGAGTACCGTCCTGCAGGGACGTCTGCTCTGTGTGGAGCAGGGGAGGAAGCTCGAGCAGGAAGAGCCACTAGACACTCTATAGTTTCTTATCCTAAAGAAATAATGAAGAAGGTTTCACAGTTTCTCTTCTGCAACTGCAACAAAACTCTCAGCTGGTGGTTAAAAATAAATGTGTCTGTCTGATCACTTTATTATGAGTCCGTTATCTTGTGGTACACGCTGAGAAATACTAAATAACAGAAAAAGTGCTGCCGGCTTATTACCAGGATGAAATGATGGTCTTGTCTGTTTCTGTAGGTAGGCAGCTGTTGACTGTAAAGTTAAAGTTAATTTTCTCTACTGGGACTCCATCAGGTGGTTCCATTGATTACAGATTACAGTTTGTTTATCTTGTACAGTCAAGTCAGTTTAAATCAATGTCACTGACATGGCCCACTGTCACAAACGTTCCATCAGATTTTATTACGTTTATTATAAGTAGCAGTTGAATTAAATCTAAAAGTAAAACAGCAGCAAGTAGGGGGGAAAAACACAGTAATTAAGTATTTAACCGAGCAAGAGATGTAGTTTCACTCACTTGTTTGGGTTAGAATAATAACCGAGCATGTGTTCTGTCCTATAGGGATCCAGTTCTGTTTTTAAGGTTCAGTTATTGTTCTTAACACAGCAGATTTGTAAGTGTAGCACCTTTACCTGTATTCTTATTTAAGTTCTGATTTGTCAGTCACTGTCCTGGTACAGTTAGGATTGTTTAAAGTTTGCTGTTGAGTCTCGCAGCACTGAAAACAAATAAGTAGATGCATTTGTCCCTTGTGCTGGAAACTCCTCAGCACATCTAAAGAGCGTTTATTTTAACATCAGTGGGTTATTCAGGGGTAAGGACATTATGTCTATAAAGACACTAGCAGTGGTTGTACAAGTCTTTGCACCTTTTACTTAAAGTGAGACCACAGAACTGCTGAAAGAGGAATATTTTGAGGTTGTAGCTTCCAAACTTTGGATTTCTTTCCACTGGACTGACAATCTGTGGACACCTCATTATCAGATCTTGACCCCGTCGTTTACACTTGCTTTGACTGATTTGTTTTTGTCTTGTCTGGCGTCCTTGTCTCGTGACACACCATGTGACATCTGCTGTAGTAAAGTGCTGTATAAATACACTTTCTAAGTCCTGTATAACTAATATACTGTGGTGCTAATCTTGACTAACCACAGCAAACTTTAGACATTATTAAACAATGCTGAGTCAACATGCTGACTTTAGAACTCTTTACTGTCACTTGCGGCACACTAAAAGCAAAATACGTTTTAAGTGTCCAAAGTAGAAGTTGTATTTATGCAAGTTAGTATCACTGCATTCATGGCCGTAGGTTTCATTTGAATAATGTTAGAAACATATTAAGGGAGAAGTCATTATATGTTGAGTGTTAGCCACTTCATTTACTGCATAAATCTTTACGCAAGCACCAATTTGTACATTTTTTTGCATTAATTTTATCTATGTAAAGGAAAAAACAAAATTGAGGCATTAGGTGGCAATTCAACATGTAATAGAATATATATGAATCTAATTGTGTTTTCATTCGTAGAATCAGTGGATGTATGTGCTCATCATTTAGATTTTGAGGGTTAAAAAAACGTCCTAGTGCTAAAGAGAAAACACCTGCTCCTGTCTATGGTATTGCTTTATCTATTAGTTACATTATCTGCTTCCTTCTTGTTTTAATTGAGGGTGATGTACGAGGTGTGTCAGAAAAGTTCCGGGACTGGCGTCACAAAAGATAGATTTCAGACCCAAACTATGAGTTTACCCCTTCAGAAGATCAACCAGCACGTCTACAAAGAGATCCTGCGGCGTTTGCTTCATTCAGTGCACAAGAAGAGGCGAGAGATGTCGCAGAACAAGTCGTGGCTGCTTCACCATGACAACACGCCTGCTCACCATGCCCTGAGCATCCCACAGTTCCTGGCTGAGAAGAACATCACTGTGCTGGAGCAACCTCCCTACTCACCCCACCTGGCTCCGTGGGATTGTCTCCTCTTCCCCAAGCTCAAGGGGGTCATCAAGGGGACCCGCTTTGAAGACGTGGATGACATGAAGATGGCTGTGACGACGGAGCTGCAGAGGATCCCGGAAGAATCCTTCCAGGAGTGCATGGCGGCGTGAAGAGAAGGCTGGGAAAGTGTGTTAGACTGAAGGATTACTTCGAAGGGGAAGGCTTGAATGAAGTGTTACGACTGGCTCTTAGGCCGCAACAAAGGAGGAAACACACAGGTGGATTCAGCTGTAACATAAGGTTATTTATTGAAACAAAGTAGAATCGTGAGGTGTGATTGTGAGCGTCATGGGGTGTGCGAGGGTGTATGAGTGCAGTGATTGATGTGTGGTGCATGTTGTCAGCATGAAACAAACAAAAAGAGACAAACACAGGAGCATGGCTGGCTGGGTAAGGGAGAAGAGAGAGCGATCTGGCACAGCAGGCCGGCTTATATAGTCAGTGAGATTGGCCAGGTGCACCAGGTTAGCAGATTGGAGGCTCCGCCCAGCCAGAAACCTGCAAGGTAAGAGTGAGAGAAGACAGAGGCTCTGGGGCCGTAACAGAAGCAAACGCGGCAGGATCTCTTTGTAGACGTGCTGGTTGATCGTGTGAAGGGGGAAACTCGTAGTTTGTGAACTTTTCTGACACACCTCGTATCCCCTGCATCCCCAAACATCTACATCTACGAGTTCATTAAGCAGAATTATGTTCATTTTAATCTGGCACCAGAAAACCCAAAAGATCCTGTCTACATAAAACCAAAACCATCTGCATGTCTGCACAGAAAAATAAGTCAGTGAGATGATGTTTTTTATGAATTTATATGAACCAACCTTTTAGTAGATGTTTTATAATTAAAGCTGGGAAGGAGGAGGTTCATTCCGGTGAGCAGAAAGTGACAGAAAACAACCGCCTGTACGGTTATTATGACCTCAGCCTAGTTTCCAGCTAAGAGACAGACGGTCGGTGATTGCAGACGGATGATCAGCGCTGACAGGAGTCCGACAGACTCGCTGAGGAGAATAGAGCTGCTGGGTGTGGCCCTGTGACCTGCTGTGAAAATACAATACTCTGTTTCTTAGCAAAGAAACTCACGCCTGTCAACAAACACCCAGAGGATGATTAACACAATCCTCAAACTGACCGCAAGTTTGTTTGTTTGCGTCTGGGCTGTTTTCCATATTTCTGGTTAGCGGTACGGTATATATGTGTGCCTTTATCTTTAACTTTGCAAATATGATGTTTTCAGTATTTTTTTTACATGACCTACCATCATCAGAATGTGCTGTGGATCATTCCTACCAGACTTTTTGTGTGGAAATCGCGTCACACCGACTTCCTCAGTGTCCCTCAGTGATTTATGACTCAGTCTGCGAGTATGTCCAGTGACAGTAAACTACAGTTAAATACTGATTAAATTCTACAGCGTTAAAAAAGCACCTATTTTAGTATTCTGAGTGTGTTTCCTTTTTTGTGTTACGGTTACCTAACCTCCTTTTCTCAGGAATTAAACAACAGAGCTGTGAGGAAGAGTTCAACTATTTATATTTCCCGTTTCTCTCATTTACATTCCTGACAGTTCACTAAGCACACATCCTACACCAGCCAAGCGTTCACACATCACATATGCAGTGTACAAGGACAACTGGGTGGCTAACTGCTCAACAGTTATGGGCGTTCTTGTTCCTGTCACATTTTTACTCATTTTTTTTACTGCAATGTAAAATCCTGCACCTCAATGTAAGCAGCACAACCATAGCTAGAAATAGAGAGAACTCAGCAATCCTTTTTATGATAAGGTATGATGCCATAAGAACAGACAGAAAGAAAAGTTGAATTTATCTGATTGTCTTACAAAAATTGAACCGGTATCAGTATAGAGAAATAATCAATAACGGACACATGGAGGCTCCATTTGCTACAAACAGGCCATTTGAGTCGACCTGTTTACATTTTGGGCTGCAAGGTGGCTCGGTGGTTAGCACTGTTGCCTCACAGCTAGAAGGTCGCCGGTTCACATCCCGGTGAGGACACCTGGGATCATGTTCTCCCCGTGCAGCGTGGGTTCTCTCCGGGTTCTCCGGCTTCCTCCCACACAGTCCAAAAACATGCCGAGGTTAATTGATGATTCTAAATTGTCCGTAGGTGTGAATGTGAGTGTGCTTGGTTGTCTGTCTCTAAGTGTAGCCCTGTGATAGACTGGTGACCTGTCCAGGGTGTCCCCTGCCTTCACCCTGAGTCAGCTGGGATAGACTCCAGCCCCCCATGACCCTACTGAGGATTAAGCGGTGTATAGATAATGGATGGATGTTTACATTTTTGCAGCGTCTACAAACTAAGCGTTTTTCACACTTCTCCGCACATCAAGTCTAGAAAGCCGTTTGATTAAAGCTCAATGTATCTTCAAACAGCTTACTTCATTCTGTACAGTTTTGGAGCCGTGCTGCATTTATTTTATTTCTCAAGTAAGTCTTGTTTTCCTTTCAGTTTATCTTGTCGTCCCCTCTCTGCTTTGTGTGAACACTGCCTGCAGTTCATCTGAAAAGTCTCTGTATTTTCATCACATGAGTCACTTATGGTTCCTCAGTAGCACAGATTTTATTTGTTTTCTTAAGAAGTTCTGATGCACACAGTGGAATTTTGGAGAATTTTTGAGTGAGACATGGAGATGATTCTTTGTGTTTTTAATGTGTCTGGCTCAGATTAATGGTGTGATTTTTTTTGTTAAAAAGAAAACATGCCCTAGGTTTTGGCGTTCAAAAACTAAAATGATCATTTGTTTTGGGGGTTTACTTTTTAATGCTTTTTTTTTTTTTAAGCAAGATGAAGCTGATGGCGAAATTTGTGATGTCACGCTGAATTTAAAGCTGGACGTCTGCATCCTCTCCAGATAATGATCCATGGGGGAATGAAATGTAAACAACATTGTTCTTGTGTCACAGTTTGGAGCTTGTTAGACCTACTTTTACAACGGGAAAGTGCAGCATCAGAACAATCCTACACAGTGGAGTCATAGACATTGTTCCTAAATTCAGTCATCACATTACTGTTTACTAATCAGCTACAGTTACTTTCACTTTTGTGCTGCATTGTGACCCCTTGTTTCTGTTTGACGTTCAGCTGAGTTATTTTTGCTACAACATTCACCTGTGAAGTGCGCACTGGGTTGGTTTTTATCTGCTGTTGACTTTGTGGTAATACTTTATCAAAGAGCACAAAGAAAGATGTTGTGTATGTCATTATTGGACATAAGGATTTGAGCTGTGACATGAGTATATGTATATATATATGGTTTAATGCTGCTGGCCGTTATGTGACGATGCATCTCAGGCAATGCTGCAGAGTAACGCAAAAGTAGCATGATAAGTAGTTCAACAAATCACTTTGTACAGGGAATAAATAGAAAAAAGTAAGGCCTTGGTGAGATTTGGAAACCCTGTTCTGAACTACTGCAACTCTGCCCAATTTGACACAACAGAAAAGAAGCACAACAAATGTTGCATCTATATTTGTCCCAGTAGAACCAGGCAGCTTGGCAGCCATTGAAAAATTTGGCGCTGGCTGTGTTTTTGTAACGGATTCGGCCTGATCCTGGTACAGGGACCTCCGGGGTGGAAGGGGATAATCATTCTTTAAACTACTATCTATATACATGTGGAGCAATTCAGAGCTTGGCTGCTATGCTGCAGTTGGACATCGGTTGTTGGGTTAAAGGAAGTATTTTGAGTTGTATTATTTTCATGTTATCATTAAGCAAGAGTGTAGTTTTGTGCATGTTCATGTGTAAAAACATACTGACCTGGCATGCAGCTGTTTCAAACTTACAAGTACTGTAAGCATTGGATCGACACAGCATTTCCATACAATGATGACCTCCAGTGGCGCTGCACTGAGCCGATCCATCCCCTCTGTGTCCTCCTCCCCCCTGTTCCATCATGTCAGTGGCCACTTGTAAGCTTGAGTTGACGTGGCATCTTTCACACCTCCGCTGATTGATTTAGCAGAGTGAAATCCTAACAGCTCACCAGGCCTCTCAGCAGGTAGCAGACTGTGTGCATGAAGCAGGTAGCACCCGACAGCAAAGCATTGTGTGTTAAGCTGCTGCTGCTGTAAAACCACTTTGGATATAATGCACTGATATTGCAGTTCCACTAAAAGCAAACCTTCTTTTTTTCCTGTTAGAACCCCCACAAAGGGTCACGAGACATCTGAGGGGTCACGGTGTGATTAGGAGAAACAGGCATCAACACAAAAGTGATGTTTTGCCTCTTAGACTCATAAAATATCCGTCTCTGACTCACGATGCTGAGGCTGTCAAGAGAGCAGGAGTCTGAAACTGCTTTTAATGTGACTTGTATTTCTAAATATTACATTAAGCATCTTCTGGTTTCAACACCACCCGTTAAATAACACAACAGGGTTTGACCGATTGACATTAATTATTGTTTTCACAGCTTTACTGGTGGTCAGAGTTTTCTTAGCACATATTAAGATTAGCAGGAAATAGCTGATTCAACACCCAGAGGCGGCTGAGCTAAAGATAAGTCACATGTCAGAAAAAGCGCTCTTGATTCGGGGCTCCAGCTCTGGCAGGTGACTCAGAATAAACAGCGTTGGGTTTGATTGGCAGCTTATTGTTGAGTCTGTGGGGGCGCTGAGGAAGGTTGAACCTTCTCTCAGGACGTAGCCTCACTTCCCTCGCTCTGAGGCTCTCAGGAGGAGAGCAGCGTGCCTTTTAACTTTTTTTTTTTTTTATTTGTGCTGTGTTTGTAAAGGCCACATTCCCTGAGCCGGGCCGCGACTTGTGTTATTCTTCCTGTGCTGTTTGCCCCACTCTCAGCTGGAAGGACAGGAAAACCGATCTGGAAAACTACTTCATGTATGTCATCGGTGATTACGGGACGGCCGCGTCCGCCTGAACCTGGCATCGGCAGCCTCATGCCGGGGGCCCGCGGGGGCCCGAGGCAGGCCTGAATAATGCCGTCCCATGGGGGTGACGCTGCGCACCCCTCCTAGCTCAAGGCCTCGCTGCTGCTTTCATGCAAGGAACTCGGTGAGTTCATGCAGCCCTGTCAGCGCTCTTCCTGTGGAGAAACTGCAGAGGAAGCTCCACCAGCCTGAGGTGGCCAGAAACCTCGGCAACTTTCAGTTTCTTGCTTTTATCCTTACAGCTAGGGCACACAATTACACAAATGACGGATTCTGCTCGCACAAAAACAACAACACACTGTAAAAATACTCAATTAGAAGTAAGCTTTAGATAAAGTGAGGCAGCAGCAACTATGACTACAAGCGACAAATATGTGATAACAATAAAATCTAAATGTAACAGCAGCAGGAGTAGAAAGGATCAGCACTGCTCCCAGTAGACCGCATACTGAATAACTGTCATACTTGTTTTTGGTGCAATATCAACACACTAAAAGCTGTGAATTGTGAATATTTTGTACATTTGAAAACTCTTTGCAATATCAGCTTTTCTACATAAACAAGAACGTTTGCATTATTAGTATTTTTCTACTTATGGACAAATCAGGGCAACATCAATGCCTCTCTGTCAGTGTTTCTATTCATTAAAGAACCTGTGCGATACAACTGATCTGTGCAGTCTTGTTATTTCCACATCCAGAGGACAACTTGTACTCATGTATATTTCCTGTTGTGTTCTGATATTTCTTGAAGGATTGCACTGATGCCCTTTGCTGCAAGTTTCCGCACTGTGGAATTAGTAATGGCTTGAATATCGAGCTAAAGGTTGTTAACATAAGCTGCTGTTTATACCAGACCAAGAAAGGTTGTAGTTTTAATATGATGTAATATTGGACTATTATTACAGTTCACCAAGTTAATGTCAAGCTAATTTTAACTAAACATTATTTTCTGTTATGTACTGCAAAACAGAGGAGAATCTGTCAGTCTGGACAGATTATTTCAGATCGTTTTCTACAGAAACCAGCATGTTTTCCAGAAATAAGTCTGAGAATCTGGAAAGAAGATGCTCTTGATATAAGATAGAAACAACACCTTCATCCATTCCATTACAAACTTCATGAAAGCTGATGATTTCTATTAAAACTGGTTGAAATTATGTCACTTTTCCATTTGTGTTAAGAAAATAAGACTCAATAATAGACAACAAATGCTTGATAAAATGTAGATTTTTACAGTTGTAATGTATATTGAATCTTAATTTTCAAAAGGGGCCCTTAATGTCAGGTAGTGGAGTAAAACATTCAGTATTTCCGTTAATATAAAACAGGAGTGAAGTCCTCAAACATGTCCCTAATTACATTACTTTAGTAAATCTACTCAGTTGCTTTGCCCCAGAGCTGTCATGAGGAGTAAGGTCATGATTTTAGTCGTCAGATCGGCTCAGGTGGCCTCGTCTTTGATGCTGCAGAGAAAAAAAAGTTAAAAAGCGCCTTCAGATCGGCCTTATTTCTGGCATGAGACGCCGTAAAATATTGTAATGTCGGATCCCCCCCATTTCATTGCTTCCTCTTTCCTCCGTTGCTGCTTTCCCAGGCAGAGGAGCCATGAAGAGCAATGCAGGGGGATCAGTAATGACAAGGCAGTCCGGCCTCCCATTGTACATGAGCGTTTACTCAGCATGGGAGAGCAAGGACAGTGAGCCTACAGGAATACAATAGGCTCATATTTATTTACTGCTTAGTGGCAGCCAGGGAGACCCTCCCAACCCCCCAGTTGCTGATAGCAGCTTTACAGTAATAGACCACTAATAAAGACCTCAGAGGGCAAGTAGAGGCTAGACTCTGTGGCTCTGTCCTCGCTACATGACATTTCTAGGGTAATAAATACTGAACTGTTAAGAAAACATAAAAACTGAGATGATTATGACTTATGAGTGGCATAATCGTCGCTGAATTGTCTTCCCATTGACTTGACTGGACAGTCACCTAGTGCAACTTTTGATGGAACATTATCAACATACTGAAAATATTTTGAAAAGACAATCGCAGAAAATCTCATCTAGTCTTTTGTTTTTTATAGAAGATGAAGTTATTGTCATCTCCACAATATGGAGAGAGTTCAGGATGTCTGAATGAAGAAGTTTTCTGAAATTATTGTGACTTTCATGATGAATAATGTGTTAAAATGTGGTCTAAACTGGCGAAAAAAGTACTTTTTTTTTCATTTATTGATCAATTACAGTATGTACATTTTTACATGACCTTTAGTGTAATGTAATAATGTATTGACTAAAGGTGGAAGTTTGCAGGGATTTTGTTCTTTAACGTGTGTATTTTATGTATTGTCTGTGTGATCAGATGTCACATTTCTTGTTACAATTCCTCCTTTTTTTTGTACACAAGCCAGGAAATTCTTTAAAAGTCATCCCTGCTCGTGAACTTTTGTGATGTTTTCTCATCTATTTCGCAATTTACTGTAAAATGTCAAAATTAATCTAAATGACACGAGGACAGATCTACAGAGGTTCTAATGCGGTAAAAAAGCGAGATTGTTTTGCTTTGTATGCACTCCTTACTGAGGATTTCTAAGCCTGAGTGAGGATTCAACTGGATGTCATTTTTTAAAAATAAACTTCTGCTCGGGCTGCTGTTTGGTGTAATAGCATCTAAAAAGTTTAAATCTGCAGTAATCAGGTGTTTTTTTCTTAAATGCTACTACTACTGTAACACAATTGTGCAGTTACATGTGTGCAGAATAATCCAGTTATTCAGAAACTGCAGCTTGTATCAGTAGGAGTCTGTGATAAAGTGTAATCGCTGATATTTCCAGCAGAGGGCTCCCTCTGTTGCACTGACTGTCCAAATAGGACACAGTTCATAAAGCATCTGTAAACCTCAGAGCTGCAGGTTTGTTACACAGAAACATATGAACAGACTTTAATTGATTTTTTTTTAGAAAAGTCCTACTTTCCTGTAAAACTCCACATACAGCATATTAAACAGGTCTACTCTCCATGTCTATGTATTTTTTAATGCAGCCGATCTGTTGATTTCAAAACAACAGATGCTTGACCGTCACTTAGACTCGTTTCTTTTCCTGTTTTTTAATCTGACCGAAAAATGCCTGCAACTCGAGCGAACCAGCGTCGACTCTCTGACCTACATGACCGAGACCCGAGCCTCAAAAAAAAAAAAAATTAATTTTCCGAGAGGCATTATGAGAGTGTGATTTACTGGTTGCTTTGATGCCTTGTGGGTGTAATTGTGAGAGCAGGGCTGATGCTGAGTGGCTTTGAAGCGCCGTCCGCTCCCCTCCTCCAATCCCTCAGTTTCAGAGATTAACTCAGACACTGGATTAAAATCTCAAAATAGAGAAATCCTTTTTAGATGAACAGGTTGATTAAAAAGGGGGGAAAGATGAGCGTGTGGTGGGACCGAGCAGCTGATGTTCTCACCTGGGCGTTTGTCAAATGCCCAAAGTCCACTTGGAGATAAGTCTCCGTTCAAGACCGATTAAGTGTTTAAAGACAGCCGTTACTTACAGCTCACTGTCTGATTTGTTTTTTTTGGTGATGGCGGCCGGATTTGATTAAACTTGGCCAAATCTGGTGGAAAAACATGAATTGGGTGTTTAAGAAAGCTTTTTTTTTTTTTTTTTTGTGGGATTGTCTTTAGGTTTCATTTGTACAGTGAAAAATGTCCAAACTGTCACATTTTTTACATACAAGACAAGTTCAGCTTAAAAAAACAACAACACACAATTAAGCTTTCTAACTAACAGTTAAATAAGAAGACTGATACCACTCTTGCATCTCTACAGCAAAATGAAGCTAGCTTAGCTTAGCTTAGCAAAAGTACTGGAAACAAAGGGGGCCCGCTAGCCTAGCTCCGTCACAAGTTAACAAAAATCAACCTACGAAAACGTCTAACCCATTTGTTGAAACATGCAAACACGGAAACGTAAAATACCAAGTTGTGGTTTTCTGCTGTATCACGTACCAGCTGAAAATACAGTGAGCTAAACTAGCAGCAATGCTACATACATGGACGCTCGCCCAAAAGAAATGGAGCAAGCTAAGCTACGTGGAATAACTAGTTTTCTACATCAGATACTACTTTTAATTTAGTCACGTTTATGTTTAATTTAGTTTGTCTGCTGCCTGCATACAGTGAAAAAAACACTTAGCTAGCAAGTAGTTAGCTGTTTCCAAGCTGCTAGCTGGTGCAGCACCAGAGACGACTTGACAGAGACTCGCCACAACCTTTATTTTTAATTTTTTTTATCAGATTTATCTGGTGATTCTATTCCTACAGCTTTTATGACCTTTTTTCATTGCAGTTATGATTCCCTTCCCAATCATTTAGACAGGAGCTTGGTCTAGTTAGCGTGAAATAGCATCATAGGGCTTTTACCAAGATGGCCGCCAAATGGCTGAATTGGACAATAATGCTGTGTTTTCACATACGTATGTGTATCTATGTTAATCAAGCAGACGTCCATCTGCATAACTCCTCCTGCTTTTTCACTAAAAAGAATATATAAGATGAGCATATACTGCTTCATACTATTTCAGCAGTGTATAGAGAATGGATAGATGAATGGATTTCATCATAATTATATTACGTAAAAAGTGCAATTTGAATACAAGAAGGAAAGATTTGTTTGCAGCCCACCTTTGATTTTGAGTCATCAAAACTCATCAATGAAACTGCAGGACAACCGCAAGAGGATGCGAGCATAAAGATTATATTAGGTTCCTAAAGCATGCAGCATATCCACACCACATGCTGCATGCGTACAGTTTCAGAAACACTTGGCGCTTTGAATGTTTGTGCAGATTTCAGGAATAACAGCAGCATAAAGTTTTATTTTTCCTGATCGCCGGCGCTAACAGACGCACGCCTGATGCTTGATACCGTCATCATTGTGTGGCCCGTTTGATTGCGGGAAGCAGGTGTATGTTAGCGTTGCCTTTCAGACCAAATTTAGTCATCCACTCACTTCCCCCTGGACCCCAGGTTCCCTCTGCGTTTCCCAGCAGAGCTCGGCTCAACCTACCACATCCCTGCGTGCACAAAACAGCTCAGACAACGTGTACCGCATGCAACATTTAAGATCTGCTGCATTTCCTTGGATCATTTTTTAACTTTTGTTTTTCGCTCCCGCCCCCCTACTCCTACATCTTTCTTTGCCCTCATCCTCCATCTCCACAGCTCCCCTCTCTCCTTCCAGACCTAAGCTCTCTTCCTTCCTGCCCTCTCACAGCTTCCTGCTCCGGCTCTTATCACTCCAGAAAACGTGACACAGTCTCAGCCCAGTCGAACCAACACTAACCTCTGTCGTCCCCCTTTTCCTTGGCCATCACTGCCTTAAATGGAAGCAGTCTGGCCCCGCTGGGTTCTAGGTGCTCCTAGGGGGGGTGAGGGGATGTCACAGAGGCCCCTGTCACCCACCTGGGCCAAATCTGTTAATGGACTTATTTATTATAAACAATATAGCCTCTACTTCACAGCCTACAGAGGAACAATAAATCTGAAGTGGCCAGGCGTGTTTTTATTTATGTATTTATTTATCTCAGAGGAAGCTGTGGGCACATTGAGACATTATCAACTCATTCTCCTCCGAGGGGTTTTCCTCTGAGCGGAGGAAATTGTCTGCTTTGATTTACTCAGTAAATCTGTGCCTTGTAATACAGAGACAGGAGATCGTCCAAGGCCAAGGCTGTGAGGGTTAGTTTGTGGTTAAAAAATATGCAAAATCATGCTTAGATGACATTGCTTCTTATAAATTCTTGGAGGTTTTAATTTGCCATCAGTACAAATGATTGCATTTAAAAATCTGCAAAAGTTCCTCAGCATGCCACCTCAGATTTAACAAATGCTCCTCCCAGATTATAGGAGCATCTTGAGTAAAATTACGTGCACAGCTTACAGGCTGTGTTTGTTGTTGTTCTATGACACCGCTGCCAGATAGAGGTCTGGTTAGGCGTGATAGAGCCCGTGTTATTGTAAGGCCACAAGGCCATCTGATAAGACCTCATGCTCCGCGGCCTGCAGCGATAACGCATGTTTTGGATGGTATCAGGCCAAAAAAGAGCCGAACCTGCCGCTGCACAGAATGCAACAATTACTGCAAAGTTCAAAGTCTGCACCACGGGCATCGATCTGAATATCTGGATGCCATTTTTCAGCTGCAGATAGCGTCCTCCTGGGTCTCCATTGTTTCACACGCTGCAGCATGTCAGCACAGGTAGCAGCCTTTTGTCTGAATGCAGCTAGTGATGATATCAGGAGGGACTTTCCCCGAGCTTCCTGATGTGAGCTTTCCCAGGTTATCATATAGAAATAATCCCAGGGAGGCTAATCAGCTGACTTAGATTGCAAAAACTTATGTGTCCACTTGTTTTGATGTTTTGATTTAGTCATTTAGGCATTAGTAATTTGAGATTCTTAACATTTAGATGCACATCCATGGGTCAGCCACAACATTAATGGCAGATCTCTGTCATCTCCTTACAATGCAATATTCTGCTGGGAAACCTTTGGGTCCTGAGAACAAATAAATCTGAATAAATGAGCAAGAAATGTTTGTGGTTTATGGCATAATCATGCCGAACATTTGGCATGATTATAGACTGTTAGTGTTTGGTCCATCTAATATCCTGGTTTAGACTCAGATAACATGATTTACTGAAGGGGTTTTATAAATAAAATAAATAAACTAGTCACCAGTTGGTCTATGGGCTATAAGCTTTAAAATGCAAGCTCCCCAAATGAAATCAAGCAATTTTAATGCATTCACAACATTTCTGTTTGGGGCTAGAATGTCTTTTTGGAAAGTGGAGAACTGCGTTATAGATAGGGTGAGGATCTTGGAGAAGAGTCATTTCTTTACAGCTAAAGACGTCAGCTGAGTCGACATATGATCAGGATGCCTCCTGGGCACCGTCCTTTGGAGGTTTTCTGGGCACATTCAATAGGGAGTTAGTCCTGGGGAAGACCCAGAACTTGCTGGAAGGATTTTATATCTCATCTGGCCTGGGAACATCCCAACGTGGAAAACGTTGGTGAGAAGAGGGAAATCTGGAATGACCTGCTTAGCTACCAGGACCCAACTCCTGATAAGCAGAAGACAATGGATGGAGAACTGGGTTTAATTGGTACATTAAATCTATTTCATTGGGTGAAAACACCTGAATTGGTTGTGATGTTGGGTGCAGAGCAGGTAAAATATTGTAGAAATATAAGGATAACTGCTCCCAAAGACACTAATGTCAATAATGGTGCATTAAGCCTGAAGCCAGTTAGCTTAGCTTAGCATAAAGACTGTAAACACTGGCAAACAGCTAGCGTGGCTCTGTCTAAAGGTGAGAAAATCCACAGGAAAGGGTGTTTGTTTAATCCACACAAGCACCTTACAAACCTAAATCCACTGTTTAATCTCCTTTTAGCTCAAGTTTTGCTTGTTGTCGAATACGAGTTGCGTCTATTGTTTATAATGTTGAATTAATAGGTAATTGTTATGTTGGACAGAGCTAAGCCCAGCTGCTTGCAAGGTTAAGCTAAATAACTTCCTACTTACTGTCCAGACATGAGAGTGGTGTCAGGATTCTCATCTGACTAACAGCAAGAAAGAAAATTGGTGCATTTCCCCAAAAAGTCAAACTACTCCTTTAAAAGTGGTGCCGCAGTGCCTGTGTGCTGCATTATAACCTGTAGGTAAGCAGCGAGGAGATATTGATGATCCAGACCATTGTGTGTAAATGAACTGAGATAATCTCCATCAGGTGAACTCAGACACAGAGAGGTTTAGTCAAACACAGGAACTCCTTGAAGTCTAAGATAGGCCAGATATGTGAGATAATGTATTGATAAAGCGATCTCACGTCGTTCATTTCACGGGGACGTCGGTGAACGTAGTTAAGGTTGATGATGTGTTTTTCATGTTAATGTCATCCACCACTTTGCTCTCAAAAAGGAAGAAAGAAAAGAAAAAAGGTGACGGCAAAGTTTTCGCACCTGAGCGTGATATATATATTTTATTCCACTCCTCACCTTTGTTAAGTTCGCGCTCATCCATCTGCAATTGTTTGTCAGTATGACGGGATATTAATTTGACAGAAGAGAAAAGGCAAAAAAAAAAAATATGTGTGAATACGATTAAAGGTGGGTCGGTTCTTCCTCTCAGTGATACTTGTTTCTATACAGCGTTAGTGTAAAGGGAACAACGGAGGGAGGAAGCACTCACACACACAGTGCATTTCCTCCATAAAACCACAGCTGTGTGAAAACAACACGAGGTGCATTCCTCAGCCATTTCTCTCACTTTAGCACAATGAAGGACAGCGAGGTCCGCAGAGCACCCACAGCTGTAATGTAACTGCCCCCAAACTGGACTTCAAGCTCATTTTCTGCATGTAAATGTGCCGTTTTTGCGTCACCGCGTTCGTATTAAAGCCTCATTACTAGACACTCGCAGATCAAAGTTGATGTGGGAAAACGTTTTTTTTTTAAGGAGCTTTGAACCGCAGTCAATTAAAAGAGAAGTTGCTGCGTCTATGAGGAAGTTCCAGCCGTGAGTTTTGGAGTATTTGTTCTGTAATCTCCAGAAGTGACAGTGCATTATTATAGAGAGAAACCCCCCCAAATTAAATAAGTCTTATGATTTTTTTCCACCGCAGCTCAGGAAAACTTTCTGAATCTTTTCTCTTATCTTGTGTCTCTGAAGCTTCCTCGCTCGCCTCTATTGATCCAGATTCCTGCCGACCCGCGATGCCACTGATCACACACCGCCGGTATTGATCGACACCGGCCACCCTGGGCCAACATGGCGTCCTGTTAGCACCCTCGGGGTATCAGCGTTTTTGTCCCGTGGTGACGCTTTAGCGCCTCAACAAGGCAAAGGCCACACATGAAAGGACTGCGAGTGTTTGAGCGACTGAGGGATCAATTTGCACCCTGATTGTCATATACAAAGGCCTCAGTGTCTCCTCCAAAATCCTTTGTCTGGAGAGTTTGATCGGTAATTAACTTTCATCATAAACTCCGGATATTACTCTGATTTGAAATTTACTGCGGCATCAAAGTGCAATCTCTTCAACCTGCATCATCATGTCGCTGCAAAACAGATTAGATGAATTGAGGGACTTCTTTGAGCGGTGGGGTCAAATGTAGGTCAAGTTGCGGAGAATGGTATTTATGTGGCTGGTGGCTGTCAGGAAAACAATAATGCGGCTTGAAGATAATCTATCATTTGTTTTCTCGCCAATAGTTATAAAGCAGTTCCTTATTTTCGCTATACAAAGCGCAGGAATTGCGTGAGTGTGGAAAATGAGAAACGTTGCTTTGGCGTTTGGCGTAGAACTTATTGTTTCAGAGGGAAATTCAGTGACTTTGATAGTTGAGGAAAATCAAAAAATAGTTTGTTGTTTAGCAAAAAATACTCATTTTCCTGAGAGTTTGGGTTTTTAATAACTAAAAAAAAGGTTATTTCAGGCTCATACTCGAGCCAAGGACGAAAAGAAAAGACAGACCCAAAATAGACAAATCTTATCAGTTTGGGAATGGTCATAGCACCAGTGGAAACAATGCCGTGGCAAGATGGGAGCTGAGCTTGACCCTAATAATGCGACCGTTCTGTCAAGGAACCTGGAGAACAGGAAGCCCGACATACCTGTCTTCATGGATAAAGTCATAAAAATGATAAATACGGGTTTCAATTAGCCTCCGTCAGGACAATGTGCTGCTCGCCGGTGGGGAGGATTAGGGTCGGGCCAGTAAAAGTGAAGAGATGAAAGAGTCTGTTCTCCCGTGTGGCTGACCTCCCTGTTCGCTTCGCTGAGGAAACCTGGGTTTTCCCTTTCCCCCCCCATCACTAATGGTGACTCATCAGTCAATCAAGACCTTTTATTAATAGATTCTTTTTTTTTTTCTCCCTGCGGTGTCGGGATAACAAAGTGGGAACACAGTTTTATAAAAATAGGTGACGGGTGGTTTAGAGTAAGTGTGCGCTGGAGTTAAAGGATGTTTGTAGTTTGTTTGAACAGAACATACAAGTGAACTGTGGAATTAATACCCACATTTTCATCTTTAAACATCCATCAAATTGTTTTACTGGTTCAACTTTGACCTATCTTTGGTTGTTTCCATTCTCAAACAATCATCTTCTTTTAAATCGATTTGTTGTTTGGTCTCTAAAATAGCAGAAAAAAGGTGA
The DNA here is from genome assembly GCF_000690725.1 of Stegastes partitus. Classification (NCBI taxonomy): domain Eukaryota; kingdom Metazoa; phylum Chordata; class Actinopteri; family Pomacentridae; genus Stegastes; species Stegastes partitus. Next base: position 207,639 of record NW_007578427.1, on the reverse strand, counting down.
AAAATGTCCCAAAGCCTGAGATGACGTCCTCTAAAGTCGTGTTTATGTCCACAACACAAAGATATTCAGTTTATGGTTGTAAAGGAGGAAAGAAATTTAGGAAACCATTATCATAGAATGATTTTCTTCCCTTCAATATTATTCAATCTGATCGATCGACTATCAAATTAGTTGGTGATAAATTCATTAGTTGACAACTCGTCGTTAATCGACACCGTTTTTGTCGAATTACGACCCTCTTTTCAGTTAATTATTTAGCTAAACTGTTGACTTGCACTGACGAATAGTTTCATATTTTGGGAAATAAGCTTTTCTGCTTTCCAAGAGTCAGTTTAGCGCTTAGATTCCCCTCGTGTTTATATCTGGAATATGAAGCTACAACCTTTAGACTGCAGAAAACAACTAGTCTGGCCCTGTAAAAAAAAAAAAAAATGCTTCTCTACATTTGTTTAATACAAAAAATGAAGTGAGAAAATAGCAGTTTGTCATTTAACTGAGGGTTCCCTTTGGACAGAAACACCAGCTGCTTTACAGTCTTTAAGCTAACTGCTGTTTTGAAATAAAATAACCAACATTTGTGACATTTGATCCGAAAACACAACTTACTGTAATAAAAATGACCTACAGGTATTGTTTTGAAGAAAAGACACAGTTTGGATTTCCCAGAATAGCGTTTTTTTTTCTTCTTCCTCTTCACCCACTCTTCCTGTTCTTAATGTTTGAAAGGTTATTGTTTAGAAATGTGTATTTGCCGTTTTCTCCAAGATGATGCCCCTTCACCACATCTGAAGCCACTGCTTGTACCTCTGACATTATAAATTTGAATTGCTGCATCCTCTAAGTGGCCCGAGCTCCATGGATGTTCTCAGGAAATAGACTTTGATTATTTTACTTGTTGCTTCCGCTTTATTGTTGGCTGACCCCTGGCAGCGCGCAAACCCAGGGGTCACCACAACTTGTGGTGAAAAGTTTCCAAACATCCTCGTGTTAGCATGACTAAAGGCATATTTAAGATTTGTCTTGGACGCGGGCTTGGGTTTTGTAAAACACACAGAGAATGAGGGCGAGACGAGAAGACAAGGCGGATGTGCTCATCTCCAAACTGAGACAAACAAGAAATGGTTTTATCATCAGAGCATCTTCATGAGGTGGGGGCAGGATAGTGCTGCGGGGGGGCGGTAAACGATGAAGACGTCAAAATGTGCTCTTTGCTAAACGTGGAATGAACCGGCCCAATAAACACAACAGGACTGAGTAGATTCCCACCTGATTCCCAGCAGATCCCTGACAGATTAACGCCTCCAGAACAATGAGACGAGAGTGGAGACGGCTTCCTCTGTGTCCCCACTTGTCTGCGGCAGACAACATCCCAGCGCTACCCTTTTTGCAGGGTCGGGGTGTGTGCTCTCGGGCGAGGAAACTTTCCCAGCAATCCCCTGAGGGAGGGGGAAGACTATACCACCAATAACGCATAAAAACATGTGTGTGTGCGCATGTGAGCAAGATGCAACCTTTCAAACCTCGTGACCAGTCTGCTGTCATTTTTGCCATAATTTCAAGTCCCCAATTTCTGACCAGACAGTCTTGCATAGTGGCCTCTGGAAAGAACATAACCCAACGTGGACTCTCACATCCTACTTGTCGACATATTTTTAACCACCTCAGCGTGTGGATGATGTCTCATATCTGCAAACTTTAATGCGGGGTGATTTTCAGGTCAGTCACGCTCAACCACCAGCTTTGAAAAACGACACACTATTCATTGATATATTCAGATGTTTTTTTTGGCATCTGCTGAGTTTAAGTGACAGCTGACAGCAGAAACGAATCCCTGACTGACGTTATTAGCATTGAAATGTTCCAGCTTCAGGAAAAGGTGTGATTTCTATTTACAGACTCAATCCTCGACAAGACGTTTCTCTCGCACACCTGTTATGTGCTCCCCTCCTTAACCTCCTCATTCTCTCCTGCTGATGAGCCCCTTCCCCCCCCTTCTGAAACACCTCCCGCTCTCCCGAGCAGGTGTTGGAGGAAGTCATAGTCTAATCAGACAATCTAAACAGTCGCTATCTCACTGCTGATAATGACAGATGCCTGTACACTTCTGAAGAGGTCCAAGACTGTATGGCTTCCAATTTATTTTCCAGCTTTAACAATGCTTCAATAGCCTGCAATACACATTAGATATACAACCTGAGTGTTTGATGTAGTGCCGCAATTAACTCATTTTATTATACATGAATATTTGATTTTTTTTTCAGGAAGGAAGTTCAGTGTTGAATGACTGATTTGAAATTAGTATTAGATTTTTAAAGTTGCACAATTTTTTATTTTTTAAAATAAACTGGATAAAATGACTATATGTAATGCAAAGGGTGTCATTTCTAGTCTTGAAGTCACACAATTATTACCCAACACTGCAGTTTCATTTTAGTTAAAGTAAGCAGCAAGCTTGTATACGTAGTGGAGCATTTAGCTGCTAAAAACTGGTGGTGGAGACCAAAAATGGAGCTTAAAGAAGAGTTTGCATTGGAACTTTTTACCAGATGGCAGAAACATCACTCTAATGGAAGGCTTCATACAGTGGTAATATGTCCTGTTTGCAGCTTGATGTTTAAAAAAAATGTTACTGCATCTTTAAGTTTTTTTGTTGCATACCAAAAAACGAGACATCTTATCTATTGATACATAAATTACACATGTGCATACTAAAATAACAAATGAATGAATGCATGCTCTACACTATAGCACTATAGTCTCACTATTATGCCCATTATGTAGTGTAGAATGGTGTCGCTGCACCTCACTATTATTCTCCCATAGGGGGTTGGCTTATTTGTGTTTCTTTAAGCCAAACACAATCTAATACACGGCGCGATGTGAAGGATACAGCATTGGCGTTCCCTCAAACTGTTGACGGGAAATTTGTTTAAGGCTAATTCACCAAAAGAAATCTAGTAGGGCTGCCTTACTGCAAGACTTGGAATTTTCAGTGTGTCATTTGGTGTGCTGCTTAAAGGTTGTTGTTTGTGGTGGTGAATGGGATTTTCAGATTGGCAACACATAGGTAGTGGAAGGGGAGTAAAAAGTCATGTGTAATACGCAGCCAGTTAGCTGTAATCTACATCTGGTAAATCAGACTAGTGTGGCTCAGATACAGCAAAGAATGGAAGAGGGATATTTTTTTTTCTTAATAGAAAATCAGAAGTGAAATACGATGTTCCCAGAGCCAAAGGCAACATTTTCAAGTCTTCTTTTGTCCAACACACAGAAATATTGAATGTACATGGAGATAAAACAGCAGAAACTCCTGAGAAGCTGAAATTAGTGTTTGGCATTTTCTGCAGTCATCAAAATCATTGCCACACTACAAACTAATACAAGAGACCTGATCCCACCAGCTATCTAAACGCATGGTGGCAAGATAGAAATTCTAATTTATTGATATACAACAAACATCTTAGGCTGCAAACATTATTTTGATGGGTTGTGTTGACATCATAAAGTCAGCAACTGCATCAACTTCATGTTACTTTAATAATAGTTTCTTTAAAACTAAATTCAAGTTGAGGTAACTTAATAAAATAGACTTGACGACTATAGTTTTCTTGACTTTGAGGTCAGGATTTCAGGTAATTAAGTCCATAACACCTAAGAATTCCTTTTAAATAATGTTGAAAAAGTAGTTGGAACAACTTAATTAATACAATTTTGGCAACTTAAAAACTTTAAAACATGTTCATAATTAATGACACTGTGAAATACATTTTAAATACCATTGAAATACCAATTGGAACAACTTGATTTTATCAGTAAATAACTTCAATGCTTGTGTTTATGCTACCAATTACTTAAGTAGGCATGATTCAATCATCAAGTGGTGATTAACAACACTCTTCTATTGTAGAGGAAAAGCTAATTACTCAGCATAGTTTTTTGTTTGAACATAATTTCATTAGAAGTTGTCATAACTCAATAAAAACTGTTTCAGTCTAAACATCAGCTTGCAGTAAATTAATCTACTAACCCATTTATAGTCTTTTTTTAAGAGTAGAACAAACACTTGCTCCTAATTAGCAGAGTATTGTTTAAACTCTGTGACTTTGCCGGTGCGGCTCGAGCGGCTCTGGGGATCAGTGCAGAGTGCTAACATATATATACCTTCCGTCCCTGTGATTTAAACTAACACTCCTGCCTCGCAGCGCAGCACAAAGGAGCCAGCAAACTCATTGTACAATTCCCAAGAAAGCCACCCACAGACATTTATACAGCAAGACTGGCGACCAGCAGCTCCACTGTGTTTCAGAACTCACTTGGAAGGCGGACAGTTTGTGCTGCTACGCCAAGGACAGGAAGTGCTTGCAGAGGGACAGGAAGTGCTCACCGCTGCAGTAGCCGAGGCTGGAACTGAGATAATGCCATTGTGTAAGCAAGCCAAGTGACCTCTCCCTGAGCGCAGAGTCCAGAGGCTGGCGTCGAGAGCCCTGGCCCCCACCCAGCCCCAGACTCCCCAGGCACGGGGTGGGGGACTCGGTGGAGGGGCAGTGGGAGGAATGGAGCGAGGAGGGAGGCGGGGGGCGAGTTTGAGGCGTGTCACCTCTCCGTATCCCCCCCACCTCCTCCTCTGGGTTGACTCTGAACCTCACCTTGTAGAGGAAATGTGGCTGCGACTCCAGACTTTATGACTTCTCGCATCAAAAGCCAGGATTTTTCACTCCCACACGGAGCGGGAGGCAGCCAGGCAGCACACTCATACCCACGCCCATGTCAACACACGCATTCACAGGACACAAACACACACACACACACACAGGGTCCGTCTTTCTCTGAGGATTGGAGGAGGAGGGGGGAAATCCTATCAGGTCATCAGCGGTAAAATAGACGATGACAGTATTATAGTCCAGATCCTGTCCCATGCCGGGGCCTGGCTGGATCTCCATCCAAAACTCCCACCAACCCCCAGAGGGTCACCCGGCGTGCTCTGGAGTCCCCGCTGGTGTCTGCTCGGGCCACGCAAAGGTTGCATAAGCATCTCTCATATTTCTGTCAGCCCCTTTTGACGTGTCGGAGAGACCGTAGACCACAACGAGATGGGAACGGTCCGAGAAGAGATGGAGCTGACAGGTCGGGGTCTGCTGGCTCTGATAAGGAGCCGTGCAGCCTGCGTGTGATGTTTGGATTTCTGGCCACAAATAGGGGCTTCATTCTCTGCTACATAAACAAGTCTGAATATTGGAGGTGCAACAGGTTGCTTTAACCTTTTCCCTCCTACTATTATCCTGGTCCGGGACAGCTGCTCCAAAAACACGGAAACGCATTCTGTGGCTTGCACGCGTGTCATGAGAGTTAATAAAGTTTATATTTGACTACTGGCTGATGTCATCTACATATATCCAAAGGGCTGCTGCTCAGTGAAGCATGCCAAAAGTTTCACCTCAAGCTCAGTGTGAAACTTCAGGTCTCGTGGAGGGAGATTTAGGGGGCAAATATAGACCAAAGTATATTTTTTGTGTCATGAATGAGCGTTATTTTTAACTTTTCAAACTCGCACAAAGGATTATAACGTGCACAGTGAGCTGAATGCACATCTAGTGAGGTAAAAGTAATTTGTGTAAGACATAATAGTTGAGATATTTTAGGTGAAATGTGCCTTAAAGCTTTGTGGGAGTTGATGAAAGAGGTATAATAGCTGAAAAGGAGAGCTAATAAAACGCCTTTCATGTAAAATAAGCAAAGATTATCCTCATCAGTGCCTAAGAAAAATGTGATTGAGAGTCTTAATACTTATTCGTTTAGTTGTTGATTTGGCTAATTCACTCCCAAACAGACGTCTACACGGACAAAGATAGTTTATCCACATTAGGAGGCACAGTTTTGGCACAGTCTGGCACAAAAGCGCACCAGTATCACACCGTTCTCCAGTTTTTGTCGGCGCCTGTCTCTTCTTTATTTAAACTTTCTCCACTTGTGTTGATTTCACTCTTAGAAAACTCAAATGCTCAATTAACGCCTTTTGTCTAGCGCTTCACATTAAGCCGCAATCACAGAGTCTCCATCGAGACGACCGTGCGTAAAAGTTGCGAACAGGGGAGCCATTAAGTCCACGCGTAAACCTGATACTCAAGACTAACAGTTCTCGGCCCAATACACAAACTGATGAACGAGTGTCCGAGAATCACAGAGGGATAACACTGAGGTGAGAGTTAAAGCGTTAGTGTGGATGAAAGAGTTTTACGCTCCAAAAGCAGATAAAGTGACGCGATGAAAACGCCGCACTAAAGCTCAGAGCAGTATTTAATTTCCCTCCAGAACTCATAATCTTCTTATACCTATTTGAAATCTCGCTGCTTCTTCCTTCAGAGGGTCTCATTCCTCCAAACAAGGGTCGGAGGCGGGCAGCTCTGAACTTTTTTGCACCTTCGTAGTAGTGGGCACTCCCTCCACACGGTGATTGGCTGCCTGCGCGTTTATAGCGCACCAACATTCACATTCACTGCTGAGTAGTCGCTATGTTTCAGTCCATGCGGCTCCTGGAAGTAGCTAATGGATGTGACTTTTTCATTCCAGCCTGAAAGCCAGAAACGTTGATTTTTTATTTTTTTCGTGATACGTTTTTTTGTTGTTTTTTTTATTTTTATTTTCATCTCCAGGCTGTGATCGTGTGTTGTCGCCTCTGCGAGCTGTCCGGTGGCTCTCCAACCCTCCCAGCTGGACAGAGATGAGTAGTCCCGATGCGGGTTACGCCAGCGACGATCAGACCCAGGCAAGGTGTACGATGTCAGTCATGATGCCTGGAATGGGACACTGCCAGTGGGCCGACCCTCTCAGTCCTCTTGGGGACACCAAAGTGAAAAACGAGCCGTGCGCGTCCGGCTCCGGCGGCCAGAATCGCGGGAAGAGCGAACCGCGGATCCGGCGGCCCATGAACGCGTTCATGGTCTGGGCGAAGGATGAGCGCAAGAGGCTGGCGCAGCAAAACCCGGACCTGCACAACGCCGAGCTGAGCAAAATGCTGGGTAAGTGAATTTATAGTGCATTTAAACCTATTTACTAGATCTATGCGGATTATTTCCCTCCCTACTGTTTCTCAATTTTATATATTTTTGGTTGTATATCAAGTGGATTTTACTGTGTTCCTCCTCTACAACTGTAAATGTTTGATGCAGTGAGTAGTTGAGCAGCAGGTGAAGTGTTTTCCAAAGTTTGTCTCAGTTAAGCATCAGATGTAACCTCAAAAACCTGTCCCTGCCCCCTAAAATGGCAACAGGCTATTTTTGAGTGCATCACCAGGCTGCATACAGTATCTGCTGACATATCAACTGATGTGCACTCTCCTCTTGACCTGCAGGGAAATCGTGGAAAGCCCTTCCTGTCACAGAGAAGCAGCCCTTTGTGGAGGAGGCCGAGCGGCTGCGGGTTCAGCACATGCAGGATCACCCCAACTACAAGTACCGGCCCCGGCGGCGGAAGCAGGTGAAGAGGATTAAGAGGCTGGACTCCGGCTTTCTGGTCCCCGACCACCAGGCCCAGTCGATGCCCGGGGACGGCAGAGTGTGCGTGGAGAACCTGGGCCTCGGCTACCACGAGCACGGCTTCCAGGTTCCCCCGCAGCCGCTCAGCCACTACAGGGATGCTCAGGGACTCGGGGGCCCCTCTTATGAGACCTACAGCCTCCCCACGCCCGACACTTCTCCCCTGGACGCTGTGGAGTCAGACTCCATGTTCTTTCCTCCACACTCGCAGGAGGACTGCCACATGATGCCGGCGTACTCGTACCACTCTCAGGCAGCAGAGTACCAGCCCCAGGACCCCCTGTCCAACTCCATCCTGCACCGGCACCCAGGATCGGCTCCGGAGCAGCCACCACCTCAGCCTGCCACCCTGCCCCCCTCCTACATGGGATGCCCCAACCCTCTGGCCATGTATTACACCCAGCACTGCAGCCCCGGCCACCCCAAGCGGCACCCCGGTGGGGCAGGACAGCTCTCCCCACCGCCTGACTCCCACCCTCACCCCGCAGACAGCGTGGAGCAGATGCACCACTCCGAGCTGCTGGCCGAGGTGGACCGCAGCGAGTTCGAGCAGTATTTGAGTTCCTCTGCGGCGCGTGCGGACATGGCAGGCTTGCCGTACGGGCCACATGAGGCTGGCATGCAAGGACCTGAAAGCCTCATATCATCGGTGCTGTCAGACGCCAGCACAGCTGTCTATTACTGTAGCTACAACAACTCCTAACCTCCTGCCCGGCCTGCTGCAAGGACACATGATCTGACCTCAAATCTCTGTAGCTAAATTTGAACAAAAAGAAAAAAAAAAAAAAGTTTTTATTTTTCACTACTGACACAAGAGGCTGGAGAGATTTTGAACTTTGACTTTGTACTGTATCATGTAGGAGCAGTGAATAAAGCCATAGAATATTTTAATATGAACACTGGTTTCTCTTCCTCTCAGTTCATTTTGTGATAATAAATATTGTACAGCCACTATTTTAAAGTTTATGTACATACCGCAGTGTTGTTGTTTTTTTATACTTTTTGCACTTTTGAGAAATAAATGTTTGCAAATAAGTCTGTTTCTGTCTTGTGTTTATTGTTGAAATATGAAACTTTCTCTCGCATCAGCTTCGGGATGGGCTTAAAAACAGAAATGATCCAATAGCCAAATGGAAAAATGACAACTTCTGGAGCACAAATTGACTTTTCCAGATGCCACCAGCGTTACTGTTCATTCAGTGGTTTGTTTTTCCTACTCCCACATGGAGCTGAATGGGCTCCCGGCAGCAGCGGTTGCTCACCTGGAAGCGGGGCAGCGGAGTTCTGCGACCCGGCTTCCTGGCCTCGGACGGAGTGGAGGTAATCTGTGTGTCTGCGTTACACATGGCGCCTTGTTTTCGCAGCATGGGAGCGCAGTTTATGCTCCGGACATCCTGCCTGTAAATGATTTAGTCTCTTCTGATTAATGGTAGGGGGCCATTAAAATTCAGCAGGTTCCACTACACCTCCATTAAACAATGGTGACGCTTCACTCTTGCGTGTTTTCACAACAGAACGCGAGGTTTTAACATCGATATCCATCCTCCAGCTGTGCACAATAACACGCCGATGACATCAGGTTTTATTTCTGCCGGTATACCGAATGGCTACGATATATTTATCCCCTTAATACCCGTCTGTTGCTTCGACATGAATCAAACTTATCAGGCAAAAATCTTTAAGAGATCAGGCCCAACCTTGAGGATAATTCAGTGTATTTATATCCCTGAAACAGTCCCGTTTTATAAATAGAGGTTTTCCCCCTATTTTAAAAGGAAGAGGTTCTTCTCCGAGGGGTCAATCACCCTGACCTCGCCGTCCATTTTTAGCGCTTCAGAGGAAACATGTTCCAGAGGTGTATATATTTATGCGCTTTGTTCATGCTGAATGTTTTAAAATATTCTCTTATGTCGAAGCAGACATGGAGGTAAATACGGCCGGCTCTTCCCACGCTAATGATGTTAGAAAAACTCCTCTTTGTGTCCACTTTTTCTGAGTGTTTCGGATCCAAATAAATAAGTGGAAGGCGCTGCTACGTGTTTTCACTTCCTTTCTCTCGCGCATTATTCGCCTTCGGGCCGTGCAGGAGAATCCACTGTAATTGGCGCGAATGTGTTTAAATTCAGTCTGAGGCTGAGTGGCAGGTTTATCCTCACTGTTGTTACAGCTAATGGCTGCATAACAACAGGCTCAGGCCACGATCCCCACCCTCGAGGCATCAGCCGAGTGGGTGGTGGTCACCTGCACGGACTTAGGGGGGAGGCAGACCCCCCACGTCACCCGTGATATTATCTCCACGCGCTAATTGATCCGGGGCTAATTGAGGAGGAAGAGCTCGGGGAGTGAACGTGACAATTTAAGGTTTATCTCAAGATATGGATATGCTGGAGACGTCAGGTTTCTTTGCTTGTTTTGTTTCTTTTCTGTTGAGTTTAAGTCGTTTAACCCAAAAACAAAATACATTATCAGACATGATTTTTAAAAAAACTAAAACAAAAACATGTAAAATGTGCAGCTGAACTTACATGAGTTGTTATATTTACATCTTGTATTGAGTCTTTTATTATTGTGAGTACTTTTATACAGATTTCACGTGACATTTTATATGTTTTCTACTTGATACAGCACAATAAGGTGTCATCCACATAGATATGGTATATTTATATGCAAAACATACTTATGCATCTACTGATTATACACAATTTTCTTTGCATTTTTTAAAATATAGTTTAACACACATGGGATAATGAGCACTTCTTTAAATATCTTTATATCAGAGGCGTTTGTATGGAGCAGCAGCACCAAGAAGTTTCCAGACAAAAGCAAGAAATTCAGCAATAGCTAAAAAGAGCTCAGCTCAAAGCTCAGGAAATCAGGGCTTTCATGGCGTTCCCTTTGCTGCAGTGTGAGCGTGTGTGCATGCAGGTGTGTTTGTGTACCAGTGTGTGTGTGTGTGTGTCCTGGGGCTTCGCTGCCAGCAGTCTGCAGAGAGTCGACCAGAGATTACAGCAGCACGGCCGGCTACATTAACACAGCAGCACTTAATCATGGCACTGCCCTAATCTCATCTCAGGTAGCTGCCTTTCACAAACACAGCCTCATTTGCCCACAAACTCGGCCGCAATTAAATTCAACAAGCCGGCAAGATCAGCTGTATTTGAATAAACAGAGAGAAGTTCGGCGAGGAGGTTTTAGGAGTCATTACGGTGTCACGACAGCCCCGGATGAGTGTATTGAACAAACAGGTAGAGATAATTCACCTCTTGATGAGCAGAATCCAGGTGCAGGCAATTATCTCTACATGATGTGTAACGTTACACCACTCAGGAACAAGAATGGGTTTTAATTCTGGATGTTTGGATTGTACAAAAAACTGGCCTTTGGTTCATAACAAGATTAGTGATTAGACAAATATTTGACTGATTGATTATTAGGTGGAAAGAAAATGAATTCACAAGAGCTTCGAGCACTTATTTATGGTTCCACTCTTTAAGACACAAAGGGTTTAAACATGAGAAGTGCCTCAGTATGAGTTCATAAAAGAACTACGCTAGTTATTTAGAGATATTTATAAGACGTTATAGGAGCAATGAGTGGGTTGCCAGGTTGTGAAAAATGATTTTGACTGTATCCTGTGAAAAAAAGGCTGCAGAGGATCGAGACTAAAAGCAGTTTGTTGAGGGTTTAACAACATTTTTTAGCTGAATTATTGTTAAAACTAAGAAGGTTTTTCACCACCTGACAAGTTTCTTATATCTCATCTATAATGAGTAAGTAAATTAACAATTAATAAGTCCTCAGGTACAACTTGTAAACCTTTTATACATAATGCTTTATTCGAAAATGAGATTTTTATGGCGTTTATAGAGAAAAAAATTACAAAAACTGTTGTTTCTCTGTGATATTTTTAATGTTTTTAACTTCAGTCAGATCAAACAAGCTTAACTTTGGGAGCTCCTAGTGGTACTTTTAAACTATTTCCCAGCATTTTGTGATGATAAAAATGCCTGGAAATCAATCAATCAGCTGTAAGAAGATTAATCAGCACTGAAACAACGTTTAGTTTCAGTCTGAGCCTCGGGTAACTCACATTTTTTGCAAAAAGGGGAAAAGCAAAAGCTGCTTATTTTCACAGTTCTGCAAAAATAAAAGCAAATAAGCATATAAAGTGTAAATAAAACCACGTTAAAATCCCACTTTAAAACGCATATCAGTGATTTGAATGTGCTCCCGCAGTAAGGCACAGGATTTAAACAAGACTCCTGGTGGACAGCAACAAACAGAGAGGGCCCAAACTGATTAAGTCATTGATAGTAGATTGCGAATACAGCATGTGAGACAGCTGCAGGAGAGGGTGTGTGCCTCGTCTAAAGCAGGGCTGGTTGCTCATAATCCCAGGCATATGCTGTCCCTCTCTGGCCTGATCGCTTTTATGGTCTCTGCCTGTCACACCACCGTCCAGTTGTGCTCCCACTATATATAGTTTCACAGATACAGTCAATCTCCACACAACGCTGTGGCTCAATACTTTTGTTTTTTTTTTTTTTCTTTCTTCTGATTCCAGACCCTGCTTTTGTCACACGTTGGGTTATAAATAGTTTTCTTGCGAATCGATAAATTGCACAGGTATCTTCACTTGTTTTTTTTTTTCTTCTCCTTTTTGCGTCAAGACGTCAGCTGCCGTGTCAAAATTCACACGGATCATTCGCAAACGAGTTTTGAAGTATATTTATTGCGAGGCTGCAATGCGGCATTAACAGGTGTAACAGCTTTGTGCAATTCTTGTTTTCTTTTCTTGTGAAGACGTTAACCCTTTTACATGTCGCTGGAATTGTTAAGATCTGAAGTTTCCGACTGTTGTTAGTCGACTTTACTGTGCCGTGCAGGTAAAAGTGCTCATCGAACACGGACGAAGGTGAAAAACACAACTCAGATTTGTAAATTATCATCCAAATTGGACAAACCGAACAAAAATTAAAGACATTTCACTAGAAATGAGCAAGTAAAGGAGGCACATATCACGTACAGATCTTTGACCTTAAGTGGTTTGGAGCTGTTTTTATGTGAGTAATTTCCATTTGTCTACAGAAATACAAGGTGCAGGCCTGTAAGACTATTCATGAAAAGTTAATTCTGTTTTATGTAATTCTGTAGCAGTCCAGTATCTCTGTAATGTATGAAACATTATAGCTTTATGCACACAACAGTGATAAATAGGAAAAATAGAATAAACAAAAGGTGCTTCAGAACAGAGTGTATGCAGCTGTAATAAAGTGTTGCAGCACAAATTTGTACAACAACACAAACAGAAGCGAGGACTGATTATAAAACGGCGCTTTGCTGCCAGGGAACATTTTTCAAGCTGGCTGGCACATTTGTTTCACAGTCAGGAATTGACTCAGGGAGCTGAATCAACTCCAGGCCTCTCCTGATCAGCTCAGCACTCTCCGTTCTTTTGTTTGAATCCCCTCGTGGCATTCAGGACAATTTTTAGCTCGTGTCCAGGCGGGTACTGAGTATAAGATGACTACATCAGCAGTCAGTTTCCTCTCCGCTGTGTTTTTCTTTGGGAGGCTAAAAGGTGTTGGCGGAGTACAGCCACACTTTGCTCTCTTCAAAGTTTTCTGTCCTCTTGTTACAGGATTCCCTGTTGGCTCTGGACCTCGTTTCTTCGGAAGCTTGTAAGGAAAGGGAGCAAATGCTGGTAGTAACAAAGAGCATTGTGCAATGTGACTAACTCACCATCATTAATGACTAACTTCAGTTTACAACCAGTGCTGAGGAAAAAGGAAAAAGGAAAGTAACAGCAACTACTCACACATTAGGTAACAAGTAATGATCGAGAAATGGATGCAACATGACTAACCTTTGTGGATAAACTGTTCAGTATATCTAAAAGTAATAGATATACAGCTGAAACAATTAGCTTAACGTAATGGATGAAGCTGTGAAACAGCTTAAATTTAAATAATTGATAAATGTGTTAATAGTTAGCATTAGCTAATGGATACTTGTTTTACATCGCTAGCTGAGCAGTATATAAATGTAAAAACACCTCAAAAGTAGCTGATGGATAAATGTCTGAAATGGCAAACTTAAGATGATGAATAAGTGATTAATACAGTTGGGTAAAAGTAAAACAGACATAGTAAAACATCTAAGGGTAGCTAATGCATAAACGTTTCAAAAAGTAATGGACAAATGATGAAACAGCTAACTGGCTAACGGCCAAATATTTTAAAATTGTTAGCTAAAAGTCAGGAATAACCCTAACCCTAACCCTAACTTTTGAAATTGATTTATTGCAGTCAAAGTCGCAAACAAATTGCAAAATAGCTCAAATTAATGAATAAACAGTGGAAGTAGCTGATCAAAAGTACTGTGCAATAACTTTAATTTGGCTAATAAATCAATTCTTTAAATAATTGTCTAATTTGTAAAGTAAATAGGAAGGTAAAAAAAAACAATGAAGCAATGGAAAATTGAAATCTCTAATGTAAAAATTGGATAAATGATGAAACAGCTAAAAATTGGTTGCTAACAAATGTTTGAAATCACGAGCAAAGACCTACTGAAATGTGGTTCAAATAGACACAAACTGGATACTGAAAATGCTAACAAACAATTGAAATAGTTTTTTTTTTAAAAAGATAAAATATTCAATAAGCAGTTTTTTAAAAAAGTACCATAAACTTGTGAAATAGCTCAAGTATAGCTAATGAATAAATTGTTGAAATTGTTTGGATAATGGGGTTAATAGCTACAATTAGATAATGTATAAATGTTTACAAAAATAGCTAGCTAAAGTGAATAAATAAGTGATTGGAACTGAAATGCATACATGGTAAAACATATAAAAATAGTTGATCTAATGCGTAAATGTTTTTCAAAGC
>NW_007578427.1:4783-192945 GCF_000690725.1 Stegastes partitus | reverse complement strand
AAAACAAAAGCAGTGTTGGACAGAAGCAGCTAAGAAAGTAATGGACTCAGGTTGAAAACAGACAAAAACAATGAAATGTTGGATTGTGAAAAAGCAAGTTGGCTTAATGAAATGGACAACTGGTGGACATCAATGTGAAATTTTCCAGGTCTGACAAAAATGTTCATTAAAGAGTGGACGTCCAGTAATGATGCTGAATCAATTCGATACCAGTAAAACCAGTCTGAGGCTCAGCGGAGGTGCAGCACCAGATGAATGTGGCTCATTGTCTGTTGTTGTTTTCGTCTTTCTGTCGATCTCTGAATCTTCCACAGAGCACCTGTCCTCACTTCCTCGTTGCGATGACTCCTGTTTGCTCCATCCATGAAAGATTGGCTGGGAACATCCTCTATCTGGGAGGAAGCCGTGCTCTGTGAAATTCACACCACTCGCCCCGTTTTGGGAATCACCGGTAGGACTTCCTAAAAAATAAAAATACATAAAAATATAGTCTAAATAAAGGGGGGAGAGGGCAGAGTGTCATGACCCGGGTCAGCCGCCTTTGTTGTCTCATTGTGTTTGTGTGTGAACGAGTGTGTCCTTGTGTGTGCATGTGTTTGTATATGTGAGCAGCTGACACATGCGTTTTTCTTGTGCGCATTTGATAAAAATCTGTTTATTTGCGATTTATGGGTTGATTTTATTGTTTACTAAAATTTGGCTAAAAGTAGTGGATGGTCAAACATGAGAAGTAACTCTGCTATTGCGTTAATATTTCAAAAAAGAGAGGTAAAATTATATGAAACAGCTAAAAATAGCTAAACTAGCTAAAAGCTATGGGTAGCGTCAATTAGCCGAAAAACTAAAAGTGGCAGAAAAACTGCAAATTGCTCAAATTAATGAAAAAAATATTGAAATAGTTAACTAAAAGTACTATAAACTTATGAAATAGAGTACATTTAGTTAATGAATACATTGCTGAAACAGTTTGCTAATGACTAATAGCTAATAGGTAATTTTCGTTAATCAATAAATGTGTGATAAAGCTAGCTAAAAGCTATGCTAGCACAAAACAGCAACAAATAAAGTTAAAAAAGCAGTCAATAGATGATTTATGTTGCTGTTTACCTACATTCGTGTCTGTTTTCATCAGTTTATTTCAGTTTCAAGGCAGATTTTTAACACTAATCTACTGATATTAACTTTAAATGTTGTATTTTAAACAAAATGGCAACCTGAATGATCAACATGGTTTGTTCTTTTTCATTACAAACAACAATTAGTAGTTTATATTGAGTGTATTCTTAGATTCAGTGAAGTGAAGCTACAGCGCAGCGATGTCTAGACACTGTTTGCTGTTTTTATTTTTCAGTAACACTATCAGTCTGAAGGCTGTCTCTGACACAGGAAGAGTATTTGTGCTCATGTTATGGGATTATGAACTTCAAACAAATATCAAACACATTTCTACAGAAATAGCAAACAGTCCACTTCCAGTTCCCCCAGGAGCTCATGTGGGTTCCTCCATCTGCAGGTCTCCTCCGACGTGGGCCGGTCCTGTTTGTCAGTAGCTCACAGGAAACGTTCACATGCAGGGTTTCTATATGATTTCTCCTGTTTGTTGCAGGACTTGCTGGCTGAGGAGGAGCGTGTTGTGTTGTTGGCTGCAGCCACCAGGGGTCAGCTGAGCACAGGGCGACGTGAGGCTCTGTCCCACTAAACCTCCAGCAGGCCTCATAAACCTATAAAACAACAGGACTGCTCACTGTCATAAGAGTAAGAAACAGAATATTTATTATTTAACTGCCTGACAGGTAAAGTGAGTCCTTTATTCTGTGTGAAACAATAAAATCCCTGATAATTTAATCATTATATTAAATGGCTCGTGTGATTTTCAGCTTTCTTTTAAAACATTGATGAATGAATTTGAAATGTTTGAATGTGTAACAGCAGATGTTACGCTAATGTTTCCTACATATGTTCATATTGGTGAAACTAATTTAATATAATATCATGAAACAATTGTAAAAATGATGAAATCTGATTTATCAGCGAACAGGTTTGACTCTATTTTATTATAGAACATTTAACCTCATACCTGTCTTGCATTTTGACTGTTACATAAGTAGTTATTATGTAGTTATTATGTAGTTATTATGTCATGTATTTGTGTATTTATAAATGTAGTTATGATGAAAATGGATCTTAATCAACCTTATTCCAGTAAAGGTTTAGTTAAGTCTTCCTGTCTTTTAGTTTCAACATTGTTAGATATATTCTTATTTACTACATGTTATTAAACAACAAGTTTTCCTGCATTTGTGAAGAAAAAGACAAGATATAAATTAATCAGAAAACATGAAAGGAAGAAACTGGCTCGTCACTGACGCTTTAATGATCCCATGACTTTATGTGAAGGCCGACACAGTTTGGGAGTGAGTTCAGGACCACCACAGGCGTTTGAAGTGGCGTTGCAGAGCGAGGTCACCGCAGTCCTTTGGGGGAAACGTACGGGAGTGTGGCAAGGTGAGAGCACGTGAGGCCGCCACCATCCCATATGGATCCAGGTGAGGTGACGAGGCCCAGTAATCCCCGACAGAAGTCACACGCAGCCGGTGTATTTTAAGCTGCAGCTCTGCTGCCCTCACTTCTACGGCAATAGACGAGTGAAAGGCTTCGCTGTAGCTGCACCGCAAGTCATCATTAACACATGACAAGAATAATATAAGTACATATGATTATAGCTGCTATATAGATGTGATCATGTGTAATGAGGTGAGCTTATGACACACAGTAAATTAATTAAAGTGTGTAGGAAGTTTAAAGAATAATATTACATGTTGTACATAGAGAAGAAACAAACAGAAATATCATGTTTTTAAATAATTAGCCTTCAAACAGGGTGAGGCTGAAGTGTATTATAACAGTTTTTGATGAACATATAATTGTGATTATTGTTGTTCTCTTTTCAAATACAGGTTTTTTAATACTGTTTTGTCTTTTGTGTATAAATATGGTTTTAGAACCCCTGTAATTAAGAACATTCAATAAAATAATTGTACATTATATTAAAACTGTCATTTTGTTGGGGGATTATGATGGTTTTGTACTTGTAAGCCCATATAGTAACATATCTGCTATAACCAAGAACTTTATGGAGAAAAAGTCTTGCCAGATGAGTCACAGAGCAGAATAATTTTTTATTTAACACCCTGATGAAGAAACTATTGTTATGTCAGGATTTGTATGTTTAAAATCAGTGACAGTCTTCTGACATTAATAAGAAGGGGGACAGTCTTTCTTTTATCTCAATCTATTGCTGTCATTATTCTTGAAGTCCTGATTTTGTTTTTTCTTCACTTTTAAACAACCAACATTTTAGTTCTTGACTCTAAATATAAACTTTATGAACTCATAAGAGAATCACAGGTGGACTTGTGAGTCCTTATACTAACATATATGACCAATAAGATGAGCTCTTTTCTTTGTTTATTCCAACACTGTTCTTGTCCACTGATGATAATTATTTATTACACCAATTCTGTGTATGTGTCTGGGTGTGTGGACATACTCTGGCTGCCTCTGGTTATTATACTGAGCTTGCCATGTGATGTTTTGTGCAGCTAAAAGTCAGATTTACCCCTAACAGTATCAATGGCATCACATTCTGTATTTAGTCACTACGACCAGTTTGGACCATCTGGATGTTCTGCTCTGAGCAGAAATCTGATGGAAATGTGGACTCCTCTGAATATTGCATAATTTCTACATGTGACATCATCGTTTCCTGGTTTTGTCCCGTTTCCTCGGCTGTCGCAGAGACTATGAAAATCAGATAGCCATAAAAACATGAACAAGCGGATGATTGTTGTATGGTGTATTGTTCACATCTTAATCTGAGCCGATAACCGTTTCCCTCAGCAGCTGCTATCTGTCATTTGGTTGTGTGGAAATCTGTGTCGCTTCCCCAGAGACTGATGGTTTTTAAAAATCTATATGTGATTTTTAACATTTTTTTTATGACAGTGTTTTGAAACCGAGTACAGTCTACAGTAAGTGATGAATAAATGATGATTCAAACTTTATTGTAAATGAGGCATCAGGCAGTGAGACATTTCTTGTTGAAGTCTATTTGAATGAGATACTGAACCAGTATGAGCTGCATTTTTGTGGTACTACCCTGTTTTTGGTCTTTTTTTTCCCCATTTTTTTTTTTTAAACTTTTTTTTTTAACAGAAAATTTAACTTTTTCACAACACTAGACTGTTCAACTACATTCACAAATTTAGCATAATTTCACAAATATGTTACTTTTGATTAATAGATGAAACTTTTACATTCAAGTTTAATACTGTAAATATGTTTATAAACTGGATACAATCAGTGATAATTACCAGAAAAAGAAGGATTGATTCTGTAATTTTACACAGATTTATCTGTTAAAGAAGAAATATCTTGGATAATTAAAGACGTTTTCACAACAAAATGTGAAATTAATGTGTTTTCTTCAGTGTATGCTGTATATAAGCACCAAAAGTTATTATCATCATATAGATTATTTATCTTTGTGCCTATTTATCTATCTAATATATATTTATTATAGGAGATTTCATCGTTTGTACCCATGTAAATACATTGAAATATACCATTTAAAAGCCAAAAATACACACATCCCCATGTAAAATTAAGGATCGAAAATGTTTTTTTAACTATGCAAAACTACCGTTTCTGTTATTTAACTCTCTTTTTGACAGTGTAATTACAACTCACAGACAATCCTAAAAAAAAAAACTGTCCTCGGGGATGAATAAACTCTAATATTGTACATGCAGGAATCAAGACAAACAGGATCCAGATTCTTCTCTTTTAACGGTTGTGAATTCTGAGTAAAGCAACAACACCGTAACTTCTGTCAGCGCACAGTTCAGTATCTGAACTGGAACGAGAAGTTGAATTTCCAGCTTAAGCAGAAGTACTGTGCATGATTTAAATATGAGTTCATTAAAAAGAAGATTCATGGGAGAGCTGCTGTTTTTACGGAACAAGACTGAGTGCAGGAGGACGGATGAAGTGAGTGAATGTGAGATTTATAGTTGACATAAGGGTTGTGACAGGGTTTAACTTTACCCAAGTAGAGCCCAGATTTCCTAAAGACAAAATACACACCAGTAATAACAAAACACTTTAACTGAAAGCAGAACTCATTTCATCTCATCTGATCATTTACTCAAGACGCTGTAGGTACATAAAAAAAACAACACGGGTGCTTTTCCCCTCTTGGCAGGATTCGTGTACATGCATACAAAACACAAGCATCTTCCCTGACATTGACGGAGGCACTAACCTGCTTGTGAACCCTGAACATCAGGAACACTGATCTTTAACAGCCCACAGAGACAAGTCAAACAGTGGGCGACTCAGATTCACCACATCCTTTTGTTGTCAGGTTGAAAGAAAGTCAAGGCCAACTCAATAAGTCTTTATCTTGGCTTCGCAGTGTGTGTGTGTGTGTGTGTGTGTGTGAATGTATGCAAGACAGCCAGTGTGTATCAATACAAGACAGAGGGCAGAAATAATGACTACGTGCACATTCCTGTGTATATGCCCGCTGGTTACAGTGTGAGTAAGTGTGTGTGTGTGTTCAGTGTACATGTGCTGCTTACAGCGTCTGGAAAGTCCATTTGTGTGGCGGTCAGGATGCCAGTGTCTCACACTGGGAGGCCGCCTGTCTCGCCCTCTACGCTCAGTGACTGACCCTTAATCAGAGGAAGGTTGTCTGATGCGAGCGCAGACGGATAAATCACTCCTCACCCCGGGCTGCTATCTAGGCCTGGTTGTCCCGTCAGCCGACTGGCCCTCAGCCCGGACCCACCAAAGCTAACAGCCATGTGGTGCTGAGCCCTGCGGTGAGGAGGACCCTGCCTGCCACTGCACCCTGGAGAATAATAGTCCACATTCTGTGCATATCAGTATTTAGATTTCTGTTGAGAGACTCGGTTGTTGATATGCTGTATCCTCACAATCTGCAGACGGCGTAAAGACACACCGGCTCCCTGCACATTTTCAATTCGTTCATTGTATTTTGTCTTTGTTTCCTTTATATAACTAGTGTTTTCAGTCCACAGTGTCTCTTTCCTTTAGTCCTTATTATCTTGAAACTGTACTTTGCTTATATGGTTTTATTATTTTATGTTCTTGTAACTAGTAAATATGTATTTAACTGGTTAACTTAAAGCAGCAATGCCGTTTTTCAATTTAAAGATCAGCAGCAAAATGTCCTTCAGAAGTTTCCATTATGAAAGAATAGACCAACTCAGTGCTATACTGTATGTTACATTACTTAGTAATGAGTACCAATATTATAGAATTTTACTGCTGTAGTTAATAAAGGAGGGGGACATTTAAACTACTTCATATACTGCTGGAGAATTGTATGTTTAAAATCTTTTATATTCATGAACAGATCTTTGGATGGAAAGTCAAGTACTTATAGCTGTCAAATAAATGTGAGGAAGAAAAAGTACACCAAATGCACAAGAGTACAAAAAGCATAAAATGAAAATACTTAAGTATAGTCTTTTTGTCATAAAAATGGTTAAATATGAAACTTTTTGCTAAAACAAATTAAATTTTAGCCATCTTGTCCTTAGTATGAGCATTTTAACATTAGTATAAATCATATTATGCTTAATGTGTGAATTCTACCCGTTAAGGCTAACTGCTAGCTAGCTAACTAGTCAATGTATTGATGGCTTGCTAATGTTAGCTTCCCAGTTAGCTAATGTTTCAACTTTTAACTGAAAATTTCAACTTCATATAGCAAGTTTAGCATCATAGAAATGATTACGTAAGTATGTCTTCTTACAGTTTTTATTAAAGATTTTTTAGTTAGAAAGGACCTTGACTTAAGTTAATACGAGCTAATTAGCCATGATAAAACATGATTTAACATTCGAAAGCCCCCTGTCACATGGGTCACACTTAGCTAATGATGTAGAAATAGTTTCAACACTTCAAGGTTATTACAAAATTTCTTTTTCCCCTTGAAATAGTTGTTGCCTAATTCACCAAAGCTATTTCTAATGCTAAGCTAACATTAGCCAGACTGGTAAGCTAGTGAAGCTAGATGGGCTAACTGTGGTTGTGCTCGCAAAACATATGGGTGTTGAAGTTATTCAAATGAGGTTTATTTAGTTCCTGTTTGAATGTATAAAACTGAATAATACATAAATGTAGTAAATA
The DNA here is from genome assembly GCF_000690725.1 of Stegastes partitus. Taxonomy (NCBI): domain Eukaryota; kingdom Metazoa; phylum Chordata; class Actinopteri; family Pomacentridae; genus Stegastes; species Stegastes partitus. The sequence goes on along the minus strand of NW_007578427.1, from coordinate 185,724 downwards.
ATATTTTGTAGAGTATAAATAAATTGTAAATAAAGATCTAGACACACCGTTGGAGGTTGAGACACTAAATTCCCAGTTAATAAATCTACAGTAGATTTTTCATTATAACGTTGCTTCTTAGATTACAGAAATAACAGTTAATTTATAGTCTGCAAATACCTCAAAACATGCTTAGCTTCTGATAAACGCTTTAGGATGTTAGTCACTGAACAATTAAAGCAGATGTTGCCGAGAGAGCAAAAGATTAGAAGCGTGACAATAAGGTCCAGGCCTAATTACCAAGAATTGTGGTCGGTTTGAGCGCGGCCTAATTGAATAATGGCAATATGAGGGAATGAGTGGGAGTGCGGAGTGATTTACGGCACAGAGGACCGTGCTTATCTCTGCCTCTGTCCCATGCAGGAAACACTGGGATGTCACCAGGCAGATTAAAAGCTTGGCACAGCTGATACGGAGCGCTCAAAATGGACGGGGTGGGGACCTCTGACTGCTGGGGAGGGGATCGGGCGGCGGCGGCGTGACCTTATGAGTCCCGTTTGGCAGGAATTCATTCAAAATCTGGGAATTCCACTGGAAGTCGAGGATAGATGTAACCTGAATGGAATTTGGAATAGTAAGCATATTTTTGTCTCAACCGCTGCCAAACCACATTTTTTAGCTCACACTAAATGGCCCCCAAGGGAAAAAAGTCATTTATCAACATTATTGCTTTTTTTTATTTTTTTTTTTTTTTATTTCTGGTGTGATTTTGGATACCACAAAAGCTAAATTGCACCGAGTGTTTGAAACGGTTTTTCGGCCACAGTGCAGCTGTATCGCTTTTAATTGAATTCCTGACAGCTGCAACGCCAGGAATTTTAACCAGTTCTGAGGGCTGGGGGGAAAAAAAATAAAAAATAAGCTGAGCATTTCATTTAACGTGACACGTGTTCAACATCAGAGCAAACTTGTGTTCCATGCAGCTACAAATGTATGTCTGCCGTTTTAAGCGGGCGCTAACGGAGCCTCTTGAATTGAGGCAATATATGCCGACTAAAGAGAGGTGTTTGATGGGAACACAGGGGGGACAGATCTGGAGGAGCAGCTGCATAGAGGACGCTGGGCCAAATATAGAAAGGGGACAAGGGCCAAAACATATCACACATTTTTTCCCATTAACAACATAGGTTTGAATCTAACTTGGCGCCAATTAGTTGCAGTATAGGCGCAAGGGCTTAAAAATAGAGCGCGGCGGGGGGTCGCAGTGCACCCGGAACGCGGAGGCAGATACCTCCGACATGGCGACGTGTGATTTCACGTGTAATCATGTGAAGGGAAAATAACAGTATTCATATCAGCAGCTGGTTTGTTATAACCATGTGACAAATGGCGCCTCACGCATTCGCTGCCGCTACCTGTCATGCTGCATTGAGCGCTGAGCTTTCGGCCTATTTCCAGTCCCGATTCGGGTATGTTTGGCAGGATCCGCGCCGCTCTATCAGTGTGACCAGCCGGTTTTTTTACCCTCAACATTTGCTCGCCTCTTATCTCCGCAGTGGAGGGCCAGGAATGAGGGGCATGCAGGCTTCAGGCCTACCTGTTTACGCTGAGGGCTTCCTCCATTGTTCCACCACCACCACCCCCCTCCTCGGCTTCCTTTTGAAGGATTTTTCACATTTTTGCGCTGCTTGTTGTTTTGGGAACAGGTCATGGGTTGGATCACGGGAGCCTTCCTGAATCTCCCGTCTGGTCGGGCTCAGCAGGAATCCTTCCCTCTCTGTTTCCTACACACCTGAGATATTTTGACAGCAGCAGCACTAAACAGTATGATGGAGTGTTATCACTTTATCCTTTTATACTGAGCTGAAACCTGATAACGTTTGTATATTCCTTTGATTCCTTCACTCCAGCCCCAGGTTTACTGTGGAATGAAGTCATCCCTTGTCCACTAATCCCACACAGGAATAGACTCCGTTCGGTCCGGTTTTGGTAACTGTTATGCAACACGAGATAGTTCATGGTTAAGGATATACATGACCGGTTAATACCTTCAGTAATACGCTTCAACCTAATCTACTGGACTCCACTAGCCTTCTGAACCTAATTGTATTTCTAGAACACTAGCACTATTTCATTACATGTGTATTTTAGTGGCGACTGTGAAGGCCCGTCAGTGTGTGTTTGCTATTATAAGAATGTTCGAGTTATTTTTAACTTTCTGCTCATGCAGTGTGTGTGTTCAGATCACACAGGGTCAAAGCAAATGTCCAGAGACAAAAGGAATCTGTGATATGATTTATGAAATAATAATCTGATTATTTAGATGTAATAAGGTTTGTTTTTTTTCACTCCTTTCATTGAAAACAAGTGCTCCTCTCTGAGGGTCGTAAGAATGAAGAACCCCTTAATCCTTATTACCTAAAGAGGTCTCTAATGAGATTACAACCTGCACGAATATTACAAGAGGATGGCAATTTAGCATCTGCCGTCACTGATAGAGGAAACACTTCTCACATTTAGCCTGTGTGGCCTCCGACTTCAGACTCAAGGAAACAACACTGGAAGATATTTAAAACATCTGAAACATGGGTGAGATTTCTGCCCTTCAATTGGCAACATACATGTCAGCAGGTTAAACTGCATGCATGAACGTGTTAGAGGCCCATTTTAATACAAAATAAATACTTAGCCGAATAAATCGGTGGCCCTTACAGGCCTCTCCTCCAACCTGCAGTGACAGCTCTGCTAGCATCTGTGTGACACACCTTCCCGAAGAGGATTTCCAGGCACTGCACTTGCAGCGGAGATTAACTCTGAGCAAAGATTAGGCAAATTAACCACGACGACGCCTCCCGAAATACACTGTTACTGTGCAGTTCGTTCAGCGGCCGTCATGATGTAGAGCACGGAATCTCGTTTCATGGAGCCTTTCGAGACTTTTGTGATGCCAACGAAGGTGAGTTTCCTTTCAAATCCTGCAGCGGTGCATTTGTTTGCTGGCTTTTGTTAATTTTTGTTTTAAGTGGTATGCAGTCTCCAGGTGTAATGAAGTGTTAGATTAACAGTGTCTGAAATGCCACATGGCCAAAACACTTTCATTAGATTTGTTTTCATTTTGCTATCAGGAACTAAAAATACTTTTGCCCTAAAAATGCACAAAGATTTCATGATGGTTTGCTGAAGGTTGATACTAAAGCTGCTACTACTGCACTGCTAATGCAAATTAAAACCTCTGAAATACTATTTGTCAACTTAAAAATATGAAATTTACATATTTATTTGATAAAATCTGATTTATTCTTTATTTCTCATGTAAAATCCACAATACATTTGCAATTCAATGCTTAATTTTTTAAAAAATGTATTGATTTAAATTGTTTTGAGAGATAAATATAATTAGTAACTAACACATTTGGTATAAAATTGTTCTTTTACTCTTACATAAATGCTAAAAGAAGTTCTGGTAAAAGAGAATTATCTGCCAAACATGTCTGTATCACTTGCTGAGCCTCGGCGTGTTGTTAAAACCTAACTAATTAAATAATTGAAGATAACGTTCACCTGACCGGTTTAGCAGAGGCAAGGTCACGCTACCTGATGGCCGCAGTCTAACCAAGTAAACAACATATGCTTGCAAGACGTCATTTAGCTGTTTACACATGATAAATTATTTAGGTTGCCTTGAACAAGATGTTGTGTTGTTTGTGTGTTGATCCCTTTACAAAGGTCCTGTGAGACGGTTTTCTTTACCACAGAGTTTTATGTTTGACACTGTGGCCCAGAAACATGTGACCAGTCAAACAGTTCAATAGCAAACTTTAGTGAGGATCAAAAAGTACTTTTATGAAACGTTAAACTTGTATTTGGTCCATTAAATAATAGATTTAGCACAAGTTATGAATCATTTTCTGCTAAAACAGCTAAATAGGGTTATTTGGACAAGTTCTGTCTGCATCTACTATAAACTACATAGAGCTGGTTAGAAGTGTCAAAGACAAGTGAATTAAGCTCAGAGAAAAAGGTAAACAAAGTGTTTGTTTTCACACTGAAGGCCACTGTATTGTTAGATCAGCAAAAAAGAAACCTCCAGCTACCATCTTCAACAGCTGGGCAAACTGTCAAAGTATTCAAGAAAGGAGGTCCTGTGATTGAAAACAAGATTGGCAGAAGATTTGACCCAACAGTTGTGGGTAAAATCATGAAAAATGGCAGCAACAATCACTTTAGAGACCAACGAGATTCACCAGATACATTTCGGTTTAGAGATTGTTTTGAATAAGATTGAGTGTGAGAATGAAACTGCATAAGAAACTGCATAGTAGCTTTTGGAGATGCCTTATTTTTGAATGAGTCAGAGTTCCTCATTTATGGATTTGATGGTACAACTTTCATTTAGACAAAACCAGGGGAGGATTTCAAACCACACAACTCCAAATGTGAATGTCAAAGTCTGGGGCTTGTTTTTCTAACAAAGTCCAGCAGCCTAAGAGTAGCAAGACGAGAGGAAAGTTCATTGTTCTTTCTAACCTGTATCTTCTCTTTTCTTTCCCTTTGCAGCCAATCAACGATGATGAATGAAACAGGGCTTCGCAGGATCCTCCCTGAACAGTATTCAGGGAGTGGGCAGACTTTTGGCACCCAACGCCACCCGAGCATTATTGACCCCATCCTGTCAAAGCGGGTCTGCTTCTACAAAAGTGGCGACCCTCAGTTCAACGGTCTGCGCCTGGTCATCAACAACCGCACCTTTAAAACCTTTGACGCGCTCCTGGACAGCCTCTCTAAGAAGGTTCCCCTGCCGTTCGGGGTGAGAAACATAACAACCCCCCGGGGAGTTCACGCGATCAACACTTTGGATGAACTCGAGGATGGAAAATCCTACATCTGCTCTGACAGCCGTAAGGTAAAACCTATCAATCTGGCCCTGGCCAGGAAAAAGCTGCCGCCTTGGTACCACGCCAGGCCCGTTAGTTCTCGACGCCGGACTGTACAGCAGGCCAGGTTTTTCCCAGGCCGAAGCATCCACAAGCAGGAGCAGGTGCTTGTGCGAACGCCGAAGAGGCTGCTGGTGTTTCGCAATGGAGACCCCACTGCAAAACACACCGTGGTGCTCAACAAGAAGACCATCCTGAGCTATGAGGCTATCCTGGAATACATCTCAGCACTGCTGCAGTTCCATGTGGTGAAATTACACACTCCTGATGGCAGACGTGTGAGTGTTCTCCTCTGTCACTATAACACAATTCTTTCTAAGAAAAAGTAGGATTTTTACAGGCAGCGTAGCCTATCGACTTACTGGAAACACCAGAATAAAGTCACAGGACTCTTCCTCTCCTGCTAATGCAAAGAGATCATTGTCATTATTAACCCATGAAGCACTGACCTAACCCTGGCACGAAATAACCGTCACATGAGGAGAGAAAGTCTTAAGCTTCTTTAGCAACTCACCCTAATACCCAGAAAGGCATTCTGGGATACTGCACTGTAAGGCTTTAGGTCAAGGCTCTGTTATTAGTTCAGAGCCTGCAGGTATCACAGTAAAGAATGCATTTAATTTGGATTTATTGTACACATACATGCATTTAATTTGGACTTGTTGGATTGATTATTAGAATCAAGGTTAATAATATTTTTTTAATCAGATGATAATTGTGCCACTATGTAGAAGAGACTAATTGTTGTTTTTTTTCTGTCTGCTGCAGGTTGATGGTCTTCCAGGCTTGATATTGTGTTCTGGGACTGTGGTTGCTGTAGGCAGGGAGCCTTTCAGACCTGCAATCTACTCTGCACAGAAATCACCAGCTCCAACATGGCTGCATACCAACCGAATGGGTGTCCGAAGACAAAAGGCTTTGAACCGTACGTTTATATACTCATCTAGATTTTCAGTAGACGAGACCATTTCACAAGTACATTTTGAGGAGTTGTGTCAGTCCAGTGGACCTTTACTAGCACGGCACACTTCAATGTGGCTACAGTAATCTACCTGGTCTCATAGGATAAAGCTTGGCAAAGTGCTGATGCAATAATATTGCGCGTAATACCGTAGATGGCCTACATACACTGTCTGCACTGCTGCTGGCTTTTGTTCTTGATAAGCAACGTACTGTCTGTCTAACTTTTCTTTTCTTCTTTCTCCTGTCACGCTTCTCTGGGATTGTCCTTCAAATTGCCACCTATCCTTGGATATTTCTACTTTATCTCTTGACATTTTTTGCATCTGATTGGCTCTTTCGACTGACTCAAAAGTTAAAAAGAAGTCTCTGCCATACTCTTCAAAGTCAAGAAATTTTTCCCCATCATCTGAGAGGTACATTGTTCATCAGATTCATAACACCATCGCAGAGAGTTCGTGTGAAATACACAGCAATCCCACGAACTCTGTCGAGTTTGAGTCCAGTCGTATATTGGAGTCGGTAGCAGAGACGGAAGGAGACACCTGCCTCGGCGATGGAGTTGACGGACAGACATGTTCGCTGCCCAGCGAGGACGACATTGAGAAGTCCTTTCGGGTGAATCAGGATGGCAGCATGACAGTGGAGATGAAGGTGCGGCTGACGATTAAGGAAGAGGAAACCATCCACTGGACGACCACCCTGTCACGCTCAAGTGTAGCCAGTCAGCTCAATGCAGCCTGTTTACCGGAGCCTGAAGCAGAGCAAGAGATGTGCTCACTGAAATCCACCTCACTGGATTTACAAAGTCCTACTTCTTCCATCGACACCTTCAACAAGGATAGAACTAAAGACAACAATGACGAGGATCCACCGTCGCCGAGCAATGGCGCTTTCAGTGAGACTGGTACTGAAGAGGATGAGATCAAAAACCACACCGATGTGGCGTCCCCCGGGAGAGCTCCTACCCCAGGACACAAACAAATTAGCACAAAGCAAGCTTCTATGGAGAGCATCAAATCGGTGACGCCAGATGGGATTCAGGAGGGAATGATTGGATCTTATTCTTACAGAGAAAAGACAGAAAATCGAACCATGACAGAGCAGTACTGTATGATCAAACAGAGTAGCACTAGACCAGTGCCTAAACCGAGAAGACTTGGCTCTGTGGACACCAATAGTAGAAATGTCTCTGCATTCAAATCAACAGGAATAATGCAGATTGAATCCAGTGGAGAGGAGGTCACTGAAACTGTCTTACACATATACGAACAACAGACTTGCCAGGAAAATTTCCTTGCAAATGTTTGTGCACACAGCATGTCTGCTTCTGGGATTACTTTAGGCAGGCCAGCAACTGCAGGAACTGGGCATCTTTCCTTAACAAACGAATTTGAACCAGAGCTCTGGAGACCTTCAACTGCCTCCGAGTCCGTTAATATCTGGAGAGCTGAAAGCGTGTCGGAAACATCAGAATTAAATTTGCCGTCACTGAAGACTGTTTCAGTTCAAGCAGCAAGTAAACAGCAATTCCAAAAGCTCACAAAAGGCCAAGTCAGGCCCCAAGAAAAGAGGGTATCCCCAAAAACCAAGGTGATCAACAAACATGTTCAGCGGCCTTTTACACCAGGGAAAAGACAAAAAGAGAATTTCACAGGAGCAACCGAGCCACGTAAGAGAGTAAGGACGCCTCCAACTTTCTCCAGCGCTGGGTTCATAAAGAGAATTTATGGAAATAAATTTAAATCAGCAAAAACTATGAAAAGGCTAAAAAAGAGGCAGAAACAAAACGGGGATGTTACAACAAATAGCTCACAAGTGACGGATGGTACAACAAAAACTGTGGTTAAAGACCCAAACAAAGCTTCAACACTGAAAGAAAACATGACTGAGAGAGGTTCTTTTGAATCAAACAGGTTGGGCACTGTGGTGAGCCAACCACGAGGAATATTGACACGGCAGACATCAATGCATATGGAGAAAAAGAGCGAAAACGAATCCTGTGATATTAGCGAAAGCATGTCACTGCCTGCTTTTAACTCCTCCACCTCTGTCACTAATGAATATGTAGAGAACTGGCTGGAGAAAGCTCATCTCAACCTGCCACTGTATCCAAATGAGGAAAGTACAAAACAAGAGGAAGTAACAGAAAATGACAGATGTGAAGAGTCTGAGAAGAAGCATGGCTTGATCATTGCAGAAGAAAAGGTAAAGTGTTTGGCAGAGACATCGGAAACATGTCAAACTTCTGAACAACCACCAGAGAATCCGTTGGGGACATCTGTCAAACTAAGAGTCCAGTCTTTCGAAAACAAATCAAGTCCACCAGCGGAGACAACTTCAGTCGGTCAGCATATTGCTCATAATCAGACAACTACAACAAAAGCAGACAACTGCAGAAGCGTTTCTCAGATAAATACTGAAGAAACAAATCCTCTTTCAAATGGCATCTGTTCCCAAATGATTGCACCAACTAGTAAGACCTCAACAGAAATGCCATTATGCGGTGAAGTGGAACATAAATCATCCGCAATCAAAATCTCATTTCAAAAAGCAACACCTACCAATACACTTTCAATGGATCTACCACCACCTCCACCTGAGCTATCAAACACTGAATATTGCATGAGCGATGTGTCATCAGTGGCCAGCAGCTCAATATACAGGGTCTCATCCTTGAGCAGTGAAAGCACAGATAATCACCCTTCATCTAACAGTCCTACATCAGACAAGGCTGCATCACCAACCGACAGCACGATGGAAATAACATCAGTTCACACTGACGTTCCTTCCCCATCGAGGGAAGCACCATTACCAACAACTCCATCTATTAAAAGGGCCCCTTTGGTCAGTAATGTGTCTCTTGAAAAGAAAATGTTTCTCAGAAAGGCTTGTCTGGATAAATACACTTTAAGCAGTGACGTCCATTCAGAGACGAGTGCATTGTCTGCTCCCATCAGCACTGTGGGTTATGATGGGCTGCCAAATGGCATCTGTTTAACCGGGACTGAGCAATCAATCAAAGCAGCACCAGACGAGACGCATCAATCAATCTCAGATCTGATGGGCAGTCCATCATGTTGTACTTCTGTGTCCCCAGTAAGTTTAACATCTGAAGAAAGAGCGTCATCGCCCAGCGTTTCATCAAGTGAGGCTTCGATGAAAAGAAATCTTCAAATTAAAGAGACAAAAACACCATCTTTACCTCAAAAAGACGCATCCTCACCTAAAACAATGGCGAAAAAAGCAAAACTAACAAGCAGCCCTTCTCCAGAGAGAAGATCCCAAATGAACAAATCCTCTTTAGAACTTCCAAGCAACCCTCAAAAATTATCATCAGTGCATATCCGTCTTCCAGATAAAAATATGTCTTCAAATACTGGAATACAAAAACATGCTGTCCCAAATGCTGGAGCTCCGACTGAGAGAAAGCAGAAGCTTTATAAACCAAAACTGCAAAAAAGATCTTCTCCATATTCTCAGTCTCTAGACATGGTGTCAACACCTGTCAAACACAAGACAAGCAGGAAGTTGCTCTCCAGAAATCTCTCCTCGGATAATCCATTAGAGCCAATAAACAAGACACAAAGGAAAACAGCATCCCAAAGGAAAAGCACTCAAACACCACAGTCAGTAAAATCAGAAACTAAACTGGACAAAACACCAACCTGTGGTCCTCTTTTATCACCGGGAGCTGATCAGAGAGATGAAAATAAGGAGGATCAAGAGAACTCCTTGACAGATATGCAAATAACACCACAGCCATTAAACATCGCAAACCAGCCAAACATGAAACCAGTCCTCGAGAAGATTTGCTTCTCAATCAAGTCAATAAGACAAATGACTCAGAACAAGCGGCCGTCGTGTCTGGAAAAGTCCAACAGCTTGCCTGACTTCTCCTCTCATGTGGCCTCCACATTCGGTTCCTCATCTAAAGCTCTCCTTGCTTTCCTCTCCGTCATGACCCTAAAGGAAGGCATAACTAACCTGAATATGGATGAGCTGAATGCCAACAACGTCAGCTGTGCAGAGGCTTTAAAAATGATCGATTCTCTCAGAGAAATTGCCAGCATTGAGGATTCCCACAAACTGAAAACTAGCCTGTCAAATCTGCAACAGTCAGCTTCGAAGCAGCTCCTGCAAAGTTGGAAGGGCTTTCAGGAACTCGGCGACAAGTGCAAAAGTCGCAGTTCGACGCCAGAGAGCTTAGAACTCATAACCGAGGATGGTCCAGAGCAAGACTGTGGCATTGAAGAGAGCGTTATTAATGAGATCATGGAAAGCCTCGACATACCCGAGAAGCTCAAGGAGGAACTGGCTTCTCTTAGAGTCGGTGCAAAAAGTGACAATGATGAAAAGATATCACCAAATGCCAACGCCAACCATTTCTCCACGGAAGATTGTGCTAATGTTACTCAGGAAGATAATGTTGATGTGAGGTCCATCATTAAAAGATTCACAGACATTAACCAGACAAAGCGATCTGGAACTGATAATACTCACACAATAGCAGAGACAGCAAAACACAAGCCAACCAGACCAGCAACTAAAGACAGCGACGGTCAATATGGGCAGAATGGTGAGAGCAAAAATCCACCAGCTGAACTCGATTCTAAACAGAATCCCGAAGAAAGGCAGCTTCACAGTGCAGAATTGTTTGTGCAGGAGAACGGGTTGGACTCATGTAGGGATGCAGTAGATCAAGAAAATCAGGAAGACGATGAAGAAAAAACAACTCACAGGACGGCAAATCTTAAAAAAGAGCCAGAGGAACAAGATGTAGAATGTAGGCAGCTGCAGACGGAAAGTGAGGAAAGCATGAATATCCCTGACAATGAGTCAGAGCATGATGATAAGTCAGAGTCAGAAGAGGAAGGACAAAAGAGTGCCAATAAAGATTTAGCACGAAAAGACAGCTGTGAGCAAACTGTGTCCAGTTCAGAGGCAGGTGAGCAGCAGAGTTCAGAAGAGGAAGAGCCAGAGGTTGCATGTGAGGAGATAAACCAGGAGAGCAGTGAAGCTGACGATTTGTCCAACCCTGAAAGTCCCTCAGACGAGGAAGAGGACAAGCAATCGAGTTCCAACTATGTGGAACTGAACGTAAGAGAGAAGAAAAGCTGTCCAGAGAGCGAAAATCAGTTTTTGTCAGAGGAAGAGCAATCGGAGGTCGAATGCAAGGAGCTGAGCAACAGAGATGACTCATCTGAACCTGCACGTCCTTCCAGCTCAGAGAAAGAGCAGCAGAGTCAGACATGCAGTATGGGTCTAAATGCCAGCGTTGAGGAAAGCACAGGAAACTCAGAGTTCGATGAATCATCTTCAGAGGAAGAGCAGCCAGAGGTTGAATTTAAGGAGCTGCAGGTTATTGTTGAAGAAAGTCTGTCTGGCATTGAAGACGAGGAGGAGGACGTGGGGGAAGAACACCGTCATAATCCTCCAAATGATGGGGTGCAAACTAAAAAATTCAGAGGGTTAAATGCTTTGATAGAAGAGGCAGAGGAAGACATGGACAGCTCAGAAAATGAGGACCTTCATGCTGATGAAACACAAACTTGTGACAAGAGTACTATAGGCAGAGATTTGATAGAAAACAAGGATTCATATACAAATAAAGATAGCAGCAGTTTGATCATGTCTGACAGTTTAGGAAAACATTTTAGATTTAGTGCAGATGACGACAGTGGGAACGACCACTGTGACGAACATGTAGAAGAAGAGCAACCAATGGTCAACGATGAGCACATCAGCAGCTCAATGGAAGAAGAATTAAGCTACTACGACAAAGAGTCCAGCTCTGAGGGGGAACAAGTCAACATGGAGAGATACGTAGAGGAAAGTCGTATACAGTATAACCAAGCTCCAGTAGTGGAAACACAACCCGAAGATACAAAATGTGAAAAGGCTGCGGAAAAGCTCAAGCATCACTCTGAGGAAGTGACATCCCAATCTGTCGCAGAGAGAGTAAGCCTTCTAGAAAAGCAAGTTGCCGATGCTCAGAAGCGAAAAGACACAACAAAAAGTTCTCCCATCAGACATTTCTCACAAAGAAACGTCCCTCTGGAGTCGGACGAGGAGGACTCGCCCTCTGATTCGCCCACATCTCAGCTGGCTCTCTGCACCCGATCAGCTCCTCAGTCGTCGCTATCCTTCAGCTACGACTCCAGCGGCGTTATAACCACGGAGCCTGAAAGCAACAGGGTCAGATCCATCAGGGAAATGTTCTTGGCGAAGAGCGCCACGGACGTCCAGGAAAGACGATACCCGAGCTCACACGAGTTAAGAGCCGAGACCTCGGTCAGCGGCGGCTATCAGTCTCAGACTTCGAGTGAGCTGTCCAGTGGTGAAGATGACTCGGCACGAAAATCCATTACCAAAGGCTTTGTGAGGAGAACAATCGAAAGGCTTTATGGCAAGAAAGACGCCGAAACCAACGAGGAAGCAAGTGAAAGGCCCCCGTCTGAGCAAAAGCAGAAAAGAAAAGAACATCCAAGCATCTTCTCTCCTTTCCACACAGCTCGGGCGAAAGCGATGTCCGAATTATCGTACTTCAATTCCGCCAATGCACTGGACACCTTGAGCGAAGCGACGAGATGCATTACTTTTAATGCACAAGTCGGGCCTGGAGACGGCGTTCGTCTTGATGACGGACAATGGCTCCTCAGAGAGAACACGCTGATCAGAAAGTCAGTTTCAGATCCAGTCGGAATAAACAAAAACTTTACAAACGCTCCTAAAGAAGAGGACATATGCAAGGACACAGAGGAGGACACTCCATATTCTCTCTTCAGCACAAAGCCCGAAGTGGAAGAAAAAAACAAAGTATTGTCTAGAAAGTGCACCTACTTTTCTTTACCTCATGCCAGCGACTCAGATGCATGTCAGGATGACGTTAGCATGGTGAGCAAGGGCAGCGCGAACAGCAGCGACGGCGTCGTGGAGCCGAAAGACAACTCGGAGGACACCAAGTCATGGGCAGAGAGGAACGGCATGCTGCCCGGCGTCCCTGACTTCAAGATAAAGGACAACAAAGTGCACCCGCTGACCGAGCCTCCGCCTGATGGTGAGGTTGTTGTGGTGCAGCCTGGGAAAGGTTACGGCGTTGTCAACAGGAGGTTACAGGAACCTGATGTGTTGGACATTTTGTACAATTTTTGTGGTGAGAATTGCCCCATCCTGTAAGGGCCTTCTTTTTACTGAAACCATCATCACAAAACACAGAATAAGGACTTCTTTTTCATCTGAATTCATGTACACAGTTGGGCTACAGTTGAATATATTCTCTTTGGTGCCTACATTTTGATGTTGCCATAACGTTGGCACGACACACGATCATATGTCAACTCATCCGAGCGAACTGTTGAATGTGTAACAATGTGTCACAGATGCACAAGCCAATGGATTAACCTTTATTCAACCTCCACGTGTGTATAAAGAGCTTGTGGTATAATTTGTCGGTTTATGCTCCTTGTTCGGTGTAAAGATTGGCCATGCACACTCCAGAGCAGCTCTTTTCCTCGTATAGGTTGCCTGTCAACAAAACAAGTAGCCAGAGCATTACTGTAATCTCATCTTAAAACTCTTTAAACAGATCAAGCCCCCGCAGATGTCAGGCGACAGGGCCAATCCCAGCTGCACTGAGCGAACGGGTCAGTTTGTGGAGTTCACGTCACAATGGTGCTGTTTCTTTTCTAAAACAGTCAACAAAAAGCAGCTCAGTATCGAACAAGTTGTGTGCAGATGGTAGAAGTTAATACGAACGTTGTATATTGTATATTGGTTGTCTACAGTGTAAATAGGACTTTTTTTATTTTCTTGAGGTAATCATAGCTTCTTACTCATTTAGGTGATTTTTATTGTTAGGATTACGTGTTTTATGGTTTACAATGTGGCAGCTGTGAGATTTTTCTCTTTTTAAATTGATGTGTAAGAATAAAAGTGTGTGTTTGCAAATATGTGTCTGATTTATTTATTTATTTATTTTAAATTCTGAGCTAAAATCAGTCCAAATACTTTTTTATGGATCCTGTATTAACCCTGTGAAACTCAAGCAATTTGTAGGTGTTTTTTTCCCCCCTTTCTGTCACATTTTTACTCATTGTGGGCTCCTTTTTCACGGAAATATAAAGTCCTGCACCTCTATGGAAACAGCACAACCATGGCTAGAAGTTCAGAGAATTCATCATTGTCCTCTGTGCAGTAACACACGGTTTGATTATTTTCCAAAAACTTAAAAAAAAAAAAAAAGTTCTATCAGTAGGGACAACCCAATGTGTGCCCACTATTATACTAATAGTAGAAAAAAAAATGGTAGCTTCACATACTACAAAAAGCTTTACTAACATATAACAGTTTTACAACCTTTACAAACTTGGCTTTTTCACACTACTCTGCATACAACTCTACAAAGATATTTCACCGTGCTGAATGTGTCTTCCAACAACTTGCTCCGCTGTATACCGTTTTTGAGCCGTGCTGCGTTTAGTTTATTGTTCAAATATGCTTTATTTTCCTCTTAATCTCTCTTGTTGTTGTCTTTATGCTCTGAGTAAACACAGCCTGCAGCTCATCTGGACATTCTTTTGTCATGTGACTGTTGCTTCCTCAGTTGAGCTGAAGAATGCAGATTTTGTTTTTGTTTGTTTGTTTTGTTTTGTTTTTTTTACAAAATCTGTCTATTTTTGCTCAATTCTTGAGACATATAGAACAAAAGCAATTAAAAAAAAACACACACACAATTTTTCCTGCACATAACACTTAATAAAATGAAGAATCTGACATTTTTTAACTCTAATAAATTGTGTTATTTTGGTGAGATAAAAAAAAAATGTGCCTTTCAAACCTAAAATTTTTGGGGTTCAGAAGGTTGCCCGTATACTGCGCATTTATTGATGGATTGATTTATTAAGATGACCCGGTACAAGTCCAGAGGCCAAGGTGGACGCTGTGTCAGACACCTTAGGAAGCTCAGCTCCGTTGTTGTTTCTTGCTGATTAGCATCAGATCTCCGAGGAGGAGCGGAGACCTCTGTTTTCTCACTCTGTTTGAGGAAGCTTTCGTGTTGTTCTAAGGTTGTTTTGCTTCTCAGAAGTTGCCATCGAGCTGCCCCGTGTTGTGACAGGAGCGTCGAGGAATGCACTAAGAGGGGAGTGTTTACATCTGCAGCTACAAAGAGGAAACATCACAATTCCCACAATTTCAAACTAATGTCGAATTCTACATCAAAATAAACCGTAAAATCTTTTGACCATTAAACGTTGACCACATCGACCACCACTAGATGGCATCGGTCATCAATACAACAAACAAGTGGTCATACGCTCACCTGCAGCCAAATAAAAAAGTGTTTTAAATTGTTTATTTAAATAAATATTTACATAACAGCTTCGTATAAATCAAATTTCTTTTTCTTACACAACACATCTTTCTAAAAGCGACTGCTTCAACAAGGAGGAAGAAGAAAATAAGGGATGGATTACAATGACACTGTTAATCGGTGTGTGTTGAGAGAGGCATGTTGATCACCTGTTTTCAATCATAAAGGCAGTTGATACTCATTTCACATGTACGACCTTGCTCATCTTTCATTATAAATCTTGTTATAGTATGCATAAATCTACATGATAATTTGATATACATTTTAATCATCGATACTAAGGAATAGGAGGATGATACTCTACACTAACAGAATAAAAAAAAGCCACATGCTGCTTAGAGGACCACGTGGCTAAAAAAAAAAAAAGTAAAGAAAATAAATCAACATTTTAAGTCAAACATGATTCATTCAGGCACAAACAAAGCAAAAGACAGCCTTGGTGAAATTTTTAAGACACCACTCATACAGTATAGGCTACAATGCCCTGCTAAACGGTGTACAGTATATATGGCTCGGCTCGGAAAAACATTTCAGGCGAGGTGATCTAAGAAAATTAGAGCACACGATTAATGCCCAAGCTACAGTTCTAACCCACATCTCTTCGGATAGTTGCAACGAGTCCTGTTTTCCACGGTTAATTTGAAATATTACAACAAAAAACATGACACTGTAATCGATGGGACTAAAAAAAAAAAAAAAGAAGTTAACCGCTCAATAGGAATTGTGCAGTCGTGCCCTTTGAGACACAACTTGAGACGAAGGCAGCGTCATTGTCGACGGTAAACAGATGGACCCTCGCTGCAGCAGAGTTTGCTGCACGATAGAGGCGTAAAAACATTAAAACAGCATGAGGACAAATTCTAAAATAACCGCTTTTTTGAAACTGATGTTATGCTTCTCAGTGATTTCAAAGTTAAAACAATGAAATGCTGTTTCTATTGCTGTCAGGTCATGCATGTAAACGCTATACTTCTAATAAAACCAATTGTTTACTTAAAAATGTATAAAGAAAATACTCTTTTCTTTTTTTTTCTTCTCAAAATACTATGCAAGGAGGGATTAAAGGGTGAATTAATAACATTTTTCAACAACGCCTTGTTGTTTTCATCCTGAGATTTAAACCAATGTGTAATCTCTCCAAGGAGTAATTTGCAGTTTGTTTTTTTGTTGTTGTTGTTTTCACACACATGTAGATTCAGTGTTTGGTGAGGGCGGCTCCCGCTGCTCGGCCGGCGTCTCAGATGGATCGTTTTCCTGAAGGCCGTCATACCGCGTCGGTTTTGGGTTGGGACGAGCGTGTTCCGCTCACAAAGTTATAAACCAAAAACTGAGAAGTGCCGAAATATTGTGTGGCGAAGAGTTTTCCGTCAGGAGTTGGGTCTGAGAAAGCGATCTCGTCTTTGCTCAGGTACGAACCGTAGATGAAGTTATTCCTGCGGAGAAAAACACAACATGTCAGTTGGAGCTCGTCTTCGGCTGATGTGGGATCTGGGCGGTTTGCGGATGCACTGACCTGAGGCACTCGATCATGCGCGAGGCGATGCCCTGGCGTCTCATCATGTTCACCACCCAGATGCGGCTGATGCCACAGATGGCCGGCTCTGGCGTCGTGGAGCAGCACCAGGCTCTCTGACGCTCAAACATCACCTTCTCCCCCTCTGAGCCCTCCGGTACCGGCTCCTCGATCACCCTGTAGCCCTGTGAGAACCCACAGGCCTCAGCATACAGCGCAGACTCATTCTGACATGATGAACACACATCTGCAGTCTCCTACCTCTTGTATGTGCTCCGCTATGAGACACCCGGCCACTTTCTTGTCATTAGAGATGAACAGGAAGGTTTTGGTCTGAGAGGGACACTTGGTCTCCACCTGCTGGAAGCCGAGGTCGTTGTCCACCATCTCCCTGATCTCCTCCACCTGAGGAACAGCGGTCATGCAGTCAAGAAACAATATGTTGACGGCAGCTACAAATATTCTGGTACAGCAGCGGGGAAAATGTGCTGATATTTAACTTGTTGTTCTTTGTAAACACACCTTCTTCAAGGCATATTTGGGATCATCTGGCAGGACAAGAATGATCTTTCCATCAGGATACTCTCCCAGAATCCGCTCTTTCTTCCAACCCTGGAACAGAAGATGAAAAGTGTATATTGTCACTTATATTTGCTTCAGCATTTCTTTGCTGCACCTTCTCACCTGCTACACAGTTTTCTCAAAGGAATAATGTCACATCATCTTAATGAAACTGGGGCGGCATAATCTTAACATTTCAGTTGGCAATTGATTCTAATACAACGCAGTGTCGTATAATTGTTGCCACAACACGAGGCAACACAACAAATTTTAAATAAGCTCTGGATGACAAGTGCAAAGTCAGATGTGAATGCCATCCAAAGTTAAAAACTATTTTAGATGCCTTTCCCCAGTGTTGCACCAGATGGGAAAGCTTTCAAACAGCTGCTTTTTAAAGTAATGTTGAATGTTCTATGCAGATCCCTTAAACAATCAGCCCAATCATTATAGAACGATTAATTCTTTCCATATGTAGCTATTCAAGCAATCTGGTGAAAGTTCCTGTATGTTTTCATATTGGAACTCATGGAAATAGTGATTAAAACTGGATATTTCTGTTAGTTTCATGCAGCTGCTTCACACAGGTGAACATAAATGACTCTTGTGACTGAATCACTTCATTCTAGACGTCGTATTTAAAAATTTGGCAAAAATAAACCGTTTGCACCGGATTCCACCGAAGACAAAAAAATGTGGGCTCCTTGGTGCAACCTAGAACACATTAGTGACTCAGCTATAAGCATGTAACAAAGATTCAGCAACGTTTTGGCTCAACTGTAGCAGAGTTGAGTCAAAACAGGGGAGATAGGGGCAGATAGGGGCTGCAAGGTGGAGCAGTTGGTAGCACTGTTGCCTCACAGCAAGAAGGTCGCCGGATTTGCGTCCCGGTGAGGACACCCGGGATCTTTCTGTGTGCAGCGTGGGTTCTCTCTGGGTTCTCCAGCTTCCTCCCACACAGTCCAAAAACATGTTGAGGTTAAGTGGTGATTCTAAATTGTCTGTTGGTGTGAATGTGAGTGTGCTTGGTTGTCTGTCTCTAAGTGTAGCCCTGTGATAGACTGGTGACCTGTCCAGGGTGTCCCCTGCCTTCACCCTGAGTCAGCTGGGATAGACTCCAGCCCCCTACGACCCTGGTGAGGATTAAGCGGTGTATAGATGATGGATGAACAAGGGAGAGCCATTATTTCAGTATTAGTAACACCTGTAGACACTTGGAAAAATGTTGTACACGTTGATTTTCTTTTTTTAACCTTCTTTGTAAAGTAAACAATCAAAAAACAGATTTCAGTCATTATCACTTTGTTACTTTCTACAAAAGACATTTTTGAGTTCTGCTGTTTCCATAGAGGTGCATGATTTTATATTCCAGTGAAAAATGAGCCACCAGTGAGTAGACAACATCTCTGAGGTTCTGAGGGTTAACACTGATTCTGTCTTTTTACCATTACAGAAGTCAGAGAGTGATATTTCATATGGGCAGGCTGTGATCACACTTAACCAATGTTATAACAGAGATGTGCTGACCTACTTTACTGGTGGTAGAAAGTCAGAAGCAATTTGTAAGGAAATGCGCTCAACAGCGAATATTCAGGAGGAATCTCATCTAATACCTGCAGCCTCTGCGGCACGTTTTACTCCCGTTATTGGTTCAGATAACCGTCTTGCTTCCCGCTGTGCAGCCTGCTTGGAAGAGGGCCGACACTCACATTTTTAGGTGCTTTTAGTCGCTTAATTGGTACGCAATTTAAGTTCGTGCTGAACACTAATGAACCCCTCGACTGTGCAAATAAATTACCAGCACATGCTCGGTGTGAACGCACCTCCAGTGTGTTTTTTTAAAAAGACGCATCGTGCATGAACGCTTCTGTTTATTGCCTTGATTAGTCGGTACAAAGAGAACAGACAAAGGCAGCTTCCCCTCACCACGTATTTGACAGCGCTGATGAACTGGTTGTGAAAGAGTAAATGCTGAGATTCGTCCTCAGGGTTGGCAGCAGAGTAGAGCATCCCACACACATTGCAGGCCACTGCTCCAAAGTGCTTCTGTCCTGCATCCTGTGAGACGAGAGGAGACAAAAGATCACTTCTTACATCCTAATATGTACTTCAGATGCACAACAATTCAGTTTATAAGCGACGCACAGCAAAAACAACTCAGCTAATGACCAAGCGTTGAACTAATCCACTCACAATAATAGTTTGGGTGCCATCTTTGTCAGCCTCCTTTAGTTTCTTGACTTCTTTTTGCAGACAAGCATCAGAGAGAGGAGTCCCGCCATCTTGTGGCTTCGCGGCTCCGCTGTGATACGAACACACCTCAGATTAGTACAGATTTCAATTGCTAAAGGGAAAAACACGTCAAACAGCGAAGGAGAAGCTTCTTACTCCTGACAAGGCTTTTCCAAAGTCTTCTCCGCTGTTTTGACTGTTTCTGCCTTCTTCTCTGGAGAAGGATCAACAGCAGTGACTGTAAGAAAAGGAAACGATTTTACAGCAGCAGTACAGCTTTGTAGGAAGGTTGCTGACATCAAAAGAGGAAAAAATATACTACGATATTTATAACATCAGATTACCAAACTTTTTGGCAATTATAACCACCAATGGGTTGAAAAAAGGCATTTTATCTTTAAAAACTACCAAAATTACAACCTTTGTTACAGAAAAAAGTGTTAAAACTGTTCATGAACTACTCATTTCATCGACATCACTTCATTCTACACATCTCTTTTGAAAAACAAGATTCTGCAAAAAACAAAAAACTGTGTGCTCTTTAGCGCAACCATTAGTAATTTAGCTGCCACAAAGAGTCATGTGAGAAAAATTCGGTGACTTTTCAGCTGAACTGCAGACGGTGTTCACACAGAGCAAATAAATATCATACTAATATACATAGTTAAGTATCTATAGTGTGTAGAACCAACTTTTTCTTCAGTATCAGTATTACCTGTTGGCACTTGGAAAGATGTACATGTAGGCTTCACTTTTTTTTTTTTTTGTTTTTTTTTACCAAATACTTAAAGAATTCTGTTTTTTTTTTTTTCTTGTAAGATTTATGACATTACAACTTTGTTATTAATTATTTAACAAATTGAGTTCTAACCACCTCCAGCCAGAGTTGTACTGTTTCCACAGAGGTGCAGGAGTTTATATTGAAGCAAAAAAAATGAGCAACACCCAGAATCTACTTGGAGCTGAGAGGGCGAATAGTAAAATAAACACAAGCTACAAAACTATCAGCAGCACTTTTTATAGGTCAGTGATAGCAGGGCAAATAAAACGAAATGCTTACTGGACGATATCTTGAAATCTGAATCAGCCCTGCACTGAGCGATGCAACAACATGATACAACAAACACAAACCTGCAGGCTTTTCTTCACACTGCTGCTTGTCATCAGACACTGTAGAGTTTTCCTCTGGGGCAACGGAAGAGGCGGAAGCTGATGTAAGTGGATCAGTTGTAGCCTGTGAATGAAAGACAAGAGGCCGTAAAATACCAGATACAGCGTACTACACAAAGCTGTCCGCGGCACACATTAGAGAGTAATTATTCTGACTTACCTTGCATGTGCCGTCTTCCCGTGATGGGAGATTCGGTTGTTTCTGAGGCACTGAAGCAGCATCAGCCTTGAGAGCAGCAGGTTTGGTCTCGGATGTGGTTGAAACAGACGGCTGAGCTGCTGCTGGAGTCGACTGCTTCAACTGTGCAACGCTTGCACCAGCTGTCTTTAACAGGGGCGAGGCAGAAGCAGCAGGTTTGGACTGACCTGCAGCTGAGACAGCTTTAGACTGTGGCGCGGTCGATACAGGAGGCTTCACGGGAGCTGAAGAGGCGGGTTTTGATGAAGCTGCGGCCTTTGACTGGGGGGCTGCTGGTTTTAACTGGGCAGGAGCTGCAGCGGTGGGCTTGGACTGAGCTGGGATGGTCTGAGCTTTGAGTTTTGCCTGGTTGGTAGGTTGTGATGAAACTGTGGGTTTTGATAGGAGTTTAGATTGGGCTGCAGGGTTTGACTGAAGGCTGGGTCGGGGCAGTTGTTTGGCTGCTGCTTGTGGATTCGGCTTCGTCGGAGCAACTGGTAACGGATCATCATCCAGCTCGAAGTCATCAATGGAGTACTTGGGTCTGGGTCTGTATGGTTTGTACTCGACTTCAGGCTTCTGTTTTTGAGAATTAAGCCCGTTGGGCATCGGAGGAGGCACTGCTGGGAGGGTCCTCTTGGCTGCTGATCTGGTCACCTTCGGGGCAGGTCCAGGAGCAGCTGCAGCTTTAGAAGTCTGAGCTTTGCTTTGCCTCGTAGATCTACGGGTCTCAGTACTAGGAGGTTCGGTTTTAGAGGCTTCGGTTTTGGCAGTTGGAGTTTTAGAGGGTTCAGCTTTTATGGGTTCGGTTTTGGGGGTTTCTGTTTTAGTGGGTTCTGTTTTGGAAGGTTCTGTGTTGTCCGGCTCAACCTTTGGAGTCTCAGCCTTGGGAGCATCCGTCTTGGGCGTGGCAGGTTTGCTGCTTGTGGCAGGACTCGGCGGGGGCGTTTTGGATGGACTGGCTGCAGGTGGAGGCGTCGTGGAGACTGGACTCACTGAAAACAGAGAGGCGGCAGACAAAGGCGACTGCCAGTCCATGTCTGAGAACATCTGGTTTGCTTGGTCAGACTTTAGTTTCTTTACTCGCGCCCAAGACATTTTCTCTCTCTGCAGCTCAACCTGTCGCAGCCTTTGATATCGAGTCAGCTTCTTCTTCTCGTGGGCTTTCAGCGGCACTGAAACCTGTGTGATGAAGAATCGTCTCTTCTGAGCCTCTGCAGTAGGTTTGGCTTCGGCTGGATCGGCCGTTGAGGACCGGGCTGCATCAGGCGCCTCCTCAGCAGGCGGCGCCGAAGCAGAGCATCCTTCTGGTCCAGCAGGAGTCGCCACATTGACCGTGTCTGCATCCTGCGTGCTAACAGGTGGACGCTCCTTCTTGCTGGCTTCACTCTTGGCTGCCGCCGCCGCCGCCGCCGCCGCCGCCGCCGCTGCTGCTGCTGTTGCTGCTGCCGCCGCCGCCGCCGCTTGTTTCTCTTCCTCTATCCTCTTCAGCAGCATGCTGTCTGTGGCAATGTCCTCTGCGATTTCCTGACACAGGGCTAAGAGGTTCAGCTGCTGTCTGTTTGCTGTTCTCTTAGACGCTGCAGCCTTTTGCTCAGCCAGAGCTGCCAGACGAGCTTTGGTTCTCGCCTGTGTATTCATTTCTTGTTTCTTGGGTTTTTCTACCTCCTGTCCCGTTTTTTCATCTACAGTCTTTTCAGCTGTGCTGTTCTGCTTCAAGTCGGTTCCATTAGTGCCATCTTTAATTTTCTCATTCACCTTTTCCTCCGGCTTTTTCGGAGGGCCTGCCTCAGGTGTTTGCTGTGGTTTTTCTATGATTGTAATGTCACTGTCTTCCTCGTTCTCCTCCTCTGCCACTACAATCTCACGACCGATCTCTATATCTTCCAGAATCTGCACTTCTTGCAGGTCCAAATTACTCTCAGCATTCTCTATCACCACTTCATTACAGTCTTCATTGGTGCCTGGAGCACAAGAGTTAGTCACCTCGACCTCTGGGGTATTAACATCCATAATGCCAGATGATGTTTGCTGATTAGAATTTTGAATATTCTGAAAATCTCCCTCTAAAGGTGAAATGTTTGAGCCCGTCTCCTGCTGCGATACCTCACCTGAACTGGTTACTGCAGCATCTGTGACCCCATCAGTTGTTTCACACTGCTGCACTTCTGCCTCCAGAGATACAGTTTGTTGGGAACCAATTAAAATCCTCTCATTTTCCACTTCACTGTCTGGACTGACCTCCTCTGAGAGCGAGGCCGACAGACCCGACTCGGCTGCAGCCTGAGTGAGGATATCAAAGTGAATGTCGCTCTCTGGGACCGGCTCTAAGATCACATACTCCTCAGATGCACTATCTGGCATCTCAGCTTCAGTGGCGGCTGTGGTCGTTGTCACCGTGACATCTGCAACCTCCTGAACTCCGGCGTCCTCCCGCACCTGCTCCGAAAACTCCGTGGCACTGACGCACTCTGGAAAGCCGTTCCTCTCACTTTTTTTGGCGACATCTTCTGACCGACCATCTGGCACGCTGACGTCATCGCTGGAGCTGATCACTGCGACTTGTTTCACATCCACGGTCGCGTTATTCTGCTCCAACTGTGCGGGAACAGGACTCTCTGGCACACTCATAGCTTGTACTTCCATTTCAACTACTGCCTGGCTGTCCGAGACGCAAATTTCTCTCTCGTCGTCCAGCTGTGGGTTGGCACTTTCTCTGTCTTCCGCATTGTCGGAAAAGTTTGATGCGTTGTTTTCTGTCTGCTGGCCGTCTGCGCTCTGTATGTCCAGTAAAGAAAGGCCATCGTGCCTCTCTGCTGCACAAACCTCTCTCTCGTCATTACTCTCCGGACTGCTAATGGGCTCATACACTATCTGGTCTTCATGAAGCTCAGCCGCTGACTGATTAACCGTCTTAATCTGCTCCTCTGCTGCCTGAATTACAATATCATTGTCATCTGGTTGGCCGCAAACAAAAACGATCACTTCGTTGCTTTCAGCTCCTTCTCCTTCAATATTACTGACGGATTTGTCAGCCTTGACCTCATTAATCACTTGCCTCCCCGTCTCCTCTCCTAACGCAGAAGCTGCCCTTTCTATTGATCCACTTATTGCATCCATATCCACTTGTTCATCCTCAGCACCAGGCTCCGTCCGTCGGTCGTTTTCTTTATTTTCCAGAGGAATTTCATTAGATAAGACCGTAGTGTGTTTGCCGACGTCCTCCGTCACGTGGTTTTGCTGTTCTGCCACAGCTGCCGGATTAGAGCTCTCTGCGGTAGTTTCCATATTACTTTGAATCTGAGGAACATTAACGCATTCAGAAGCAGCCTTGTCTTCATTCTGCTCACTCTCGCAACTTGAAGTCATTACATCTCTTTCAACATTATTGACTTCGCTGACCTCCTGGCATCTCTGGTTTTGTATTTCCCCTTCAGGAATCTCCCCCGGTGTTACTGTTGTCTGCACGTCCATGTTTGATTGATTCTCAGTAGCGCTCACACATCCAGCGCGTACCTCGTCATCTTCACCTTCAGCATTGATGAAATCTTTTTGTTCTTCAGTGTCTGCGCTGAGTTCTCTGACCTCCTGACCCCCCTCCTGGCTTTGTGTTTCTACTGTAGTTGTTGGCTTTGTTACCTCCTCTTGTGTTTCCACTTTTACTGGCCTCTCAGCACTGACACATTCTATGAGTGCATCGTTCTTAATTTCTTTACAGTCATTTGTGGGAATGCTTATTCCTTCTTGGACTTTTTCAGAGATGTCAGAAATGACTTCTTGGCTCTGGATGGAAATCTCTATCTTGTCTTGATTCTCTGCTACAGTTTCAGATTGTGTATATGTGTGTGTAGCATGTTCACTGACATCCTGGATCTCTTGGTTTTGTATTTCCACTGCAGGTTCCATGTTCGATACAACCTCTGATGTCGATGCGGCCTCCATATCCACCTCATTTTGGCTTTTCTCACTTTGCATTTCCACTGAAGGGGCTGCGTTGGAAATCTCTGATGTTGATGTAACCTGCATTTCCATTTTGATTAGATTTTCTTGTACAGCAGCACATTCGACGTGCATCTTGCCCTCATTCTTCACATTTTGACAATTTTCAATCATTAGGTCCCTGTGAACCTCTTTAGACTTGCCGTCTGAATGTTGCATTTCCACTGCAGGTGCTGATGTTGCAGTCTGCTTGCCCACTTCTGTTTGATTTTTTTGGATTTCCACTGAAGGGGCTGGATTGGAAACCTGCATCGTCACCGCTGTGCGCTGTTCCACTTCACTTCGACTCTCCGGCACAGTCACAGATTCAAAGTTCACCCTGTCACTTTCAACGGTCTTGACATTTTGAACCTCATGATCCTGATGAAACTCACTTGATACACCTGTGGTAGGTTCACTGACCACCTGGCTCGTCTGTCCATGTGCTCCCACAGCTGGTGCAATGTTACAGACCTCCTCTGATGTGGCTGCAGTCTGTGTATCTACCTCTATTTGATTCTCCGCAGCAGCAACACATTCAGCATCTTCACTGCTCTCACACTGTGCAGCCTCTAGAGGAGCAGGTACATCTGTGGTGAGTTCACTGACTTCTGCTCTCTCCTGGCTTTGTACTTCCACTTCAGCTGCTGGATTAGAAAACTCCAAAGCTGCTGCAGTGTGCATTTCCATTTTGCTCTCAGCTCTACTAACAAACTCAAAGTTTTCCATGTTGTTAGATTTATCAGCTGTAACACAACCGGGAACTTCAGCAGATATAACAGTGGTGGGTTCACAGACTTCCTGGTGCTCTTGCACTTCCACAGCAGGTCCTGGATTAGAAATCTCTGATGTCTCTACAGTCCGTGTTTCTAGTTTGTTTTGGATCTCAGCTCCACTGACACATTCATAGTTCACAGTGTTTTCCATCGTTTTACAGCGTTCACCCACGTGATCCTCGTGAAAATTTGTAGATACGTTTGTGGCAGGTTCACTGACATCCTCTCCTTTCTGGCTTTCTGTTTCCACTGTAACAGCTGGATGTGAAACCTCCTGTATATCCATTTTGATTTGGCTATCTGGTGCAGTGGAACACTCGATGCTCACATCCTTTTCTTTTTCTGTGCTTGAATCTTCTTTAGCTTCAGCCGCTTTTTCTGCAGTGTTGCCATAAAGTTTGTGGTTCTCCTGATTGTGTATTTCCACCCCAGGTGCTATTTGACCCTCAGGAAGTGTGAAACATTCAGAAAGGAGCTCTCTTTGATTTTGCTCATGAACAGCCTCACAATCGGGTGTCAGTATTTCAGTACAGCTGTCAGTTGTCAGAGAGCCAGAGCTCAGTTGTACCTCGACCAAAGCTCCAGGACAAGCAGCAGCCTGAGTCGAATGGAAGTCAACTCTTTTTCTGTCACTTTCTTCACATTTTTCCTCTGGCTGTATAACTGTTTTGTTGACATCATCACACGAGCTGGTGACTGTATCTGAAACCTGGTCCTGCACGTGTACCGATTTGGATTCCTGCTTGAAAGTCACTTGAATTTTGACACTGAGGTCAGTTTGAGTGTCCGAACTGCCAACAGACTCAGCCGTTGTTAGATTTTCACCGTCCTGACTTTCTGGATTACTACTTTCTACCAGGAGCTGTTCTGGTGCAGAGTTTGTTTCCTTTGACGGTGCTTCATGCAGTATAACATTACTGTGGGCTGCAGAGACTCTTATATTCAGCTTATCATCTTCAGACACAAACTCTGTGGTCTGATTTGTTTTAGTTTGAGTGTTCAGGTCTGTCTGACTGTCTGATGAGTCCGTCTTTCCATCTGCCTGTTCTTCATCTCCACAGCTTGGACTCACCTCTCCAGTAACAGAACAAAGTGTTTCTACTTGTGCTTCGTTATCTACATCCTTTTGGATTTTAATGGACTCTGCTTGATCCTTTTCATTGTCCTCGGATGTGACGGGGAGTTCTGGTGCTGCTGCAGTGACAGGGTCTAACGTTTGTCGAGATGACGCTGGTGTTTCGTTATCTATGAGGTTTTGGCTGTCTAACTTTTGTAATTCCTCGTGTTTACTTTCTTCAGCGGTAGACTCACATTTGATGCTAACATTAGTGCTCCCTTTTACAGAGGCTGAGGTTTCCTGTGACACCTCCTGTGTTGCGTTATCTGAAATGTCTTGCCTCTCTCGTTCAGTAAGAGGCTCTGCAGATTCTTTCTGCTCAGACTGATTAGCATCATCAACGCTTTGAATACTTGCTGAATCTGAGAATCTACCATAATTGTGGTCCATCTGTACAGGGTCCACAGGTGCAGTTGGTAAATTCTCCTGTGGATCGGAAGTCGACTCTTCAGCCCTACGCTTGGCTTTCACTCGGTTAGAATATTTCCTTATACAGCGGGCCTTGTCTTCGTCATCCCTCTCTCTAAAGAAATCAACTTTACTACCGTCGCTACTTAACTCATCGTCAGACTCCGTGGAGGCTGTTCGCTTCAGGGAAGCTTTGGAGTTCGCTCTCTGTGCGGGAGCGTCTCCACAGGAGGCACTTGTGGCTTTTAGGAGCTTGGCTTTTTTAACAGGGGGGTCAGAAATGGTTTTGCTGGAATCTTTTGGAGGCGAACTCTGTGTGGATGACTTGGCTGGTTTATGTACCCCTTCCACCGACAGTTTTTTCTTAGTCCGTGGTGCTGCTGTCTTTTCTTGCATATTTCCTGTTTTGAGGGACTGATTATTGGTAGCTGGTGCAGTTTTGGATGGCAGCGCCTCTCCATCGTCCTCCAACTTCCTTATCTTGGGCTGAGAATCATGAGGAGCTGGTCCTCTCTTTGGGGCCGGCATTCTGTGAAAACATTATACAAAAGCACAATGAAGCCAAGACAACACAACACATCCCACTTAATCCTATATAATAAGCACAATATGTTGTTTTAGCATCAGCATTTTAACGTATGTGTGTACAACTGTGACATCTCAAATGAATTCAAACGCATTATTCTGCAACCTTTTTGCTGATTAATCCAAAAGGAAAACCTGCATGGTTCTCGTTTTCTGATTTACTGGAGAAATTTGTCTGTCACATGACACAGAGGGTGTTGACATGCAGGCTCCACATGTGCAGCGAAATGACCAAAGAACAGGAGAGAAACACTGAAAAGGAAGATTTGATTGCAACAAAAAGAACAAAACACGAGCTGTTTGGAGATATTTCAGCTACAGAAAGTGTAACACTGATCAAAACAGTGTCTTATAGTAACACAACTTAATTATCTGACCATTTAAATCAACACCACAAAGCTCTGTGGTGCAAAGTCAGATCTGAATGTTATCAGGAGGAAGAAAAAACTATTTTGGATACCTTTGGCACTGTTACAACATATGAGAAAGGTTCCAAACGTCTTAAATCACATTTCTTTAGATAATATTTCATGTCTAAACAGATTCACTTCGCTGTAAAATCACCCCAATCACTACAGAGATAATCATTCTTTCTACATAAAGTTATTGAAGTAATCTAGTGAAAATTCCTGTTTTTTTTAAATAGAGCAAATAAAGACAATCTTGCAATTAAGTTTATCTAATATAGTCCAGGTTTGCTATTGAACAGAACTGGATGAGATTCACATTTTTGCCGAGCACCTTACAGTTTCTCTTGTTGGTGTAGTAACACAATAGGAAGTCCTGCTGAACAGAAAGCATGCCTTCAAATGTCACCATAAACATCATACATGTATACAAACACTCAATGACTAAATTTAAGAGCTGTAATATATTAATATGGGCTATAATCAAAGCCCAAGTGTATAAACTGAGACCTGTTTTTTTTTTCTACAAGCAACAAGGCTGGCTAACGTTGGACATAAACACTGAGAAATCGCAGTCAAACTAGCTGGCTAGCGACTCACACAATATACGAGCTGCATTTACTCACGTATCCTACACAAACGCCCTTACAGACTGTGTGACAGAGACTGTTGTCAGCAGGAGTTGAGCAGTCAGTCAGAAATGGTCAGTTAGCTAGCTGAGAGTGGCTAGCCTGCTAGCTGAAGTGCTCAGTGATGGGAGCTAACGTTAGCAGCAGCAGCAACTCGCAACAAATGAGCGAAGCGAAGTGAACCTAAACAGCAGCCGGACAGGCGGAGCGGAGCTTTAACACAGCGGTCTGTACCCTACTAATGTCAGCGAACACGTAAAGACGCGCCGTTCATCAATTAAACTCACTTTGATGTTTTCTTTTCCAACAGCAGCTGTTTTTTTTTTTTTTTTTTCCTGTGAATAAAAATTAACTGTACTTCCGGAGGGAAGCTGCGGATGTGACGCAGGCGCACTAAAGAGCAGGGTTGTAGTTTTTTTTTGTTGTTTTTTTTAAAAATAAATTTTAAATTTTATTTTATCTTTTGAGATACATAAAACGCACGAATGGACATTACTGGAACTCTCTGGACAGTTTAATGGTAAAAGTTAATAATAAACACCCGACAGGAAAAAAAACAACAAAATAAAGAAAACATCGGCGCTATATTTAATAGAGGATTAACAGGGAAGTTTAATAAGGAATCATAAAAAAAAGCGCACATTTCATACAGAATTACACACAAATCAACATAAAACATGTGATTGTAAAACAGTAAACTGTTCCATAAGGTGCATTAAGAAAAGTGGGGATCAACTCTCAGGCAGTATCTAAAGTCCTGCACCTCTGTGGAAGCAGCACAACCAGGGCTAGAAGTGACACCTATAAACCTCTTTTGCAAACTTTATCAAGATTATAATGCCATCAATCAAAAAAAAAAAGAAAAAAAAGAAAAGAAAAATAAACACGTGTTTTTACACAAAATGTGGAAATGTGGAGTCAGCAGGAACAACATTTGCCAAACTCTGAAAAAAATGAAATGATTTTACATACTGTAGATATTTTACATTTTTATAACTTCTACGCACTAGGGATTTTTCACACTACGCTGTACATCAACTTTAGGAAGAGGTTTCACCACATTGAATGTGTCTTCCAACAACTTGCTGACCACTTGCTCCTCTGCAAACAATCTCTGCCTTTACTTTACTGTTCCAGTGAGTTTTGTTTTCTTTCAGTTTGTCTCTTCTGTGCCTCGTGTAAACAATCTGCAGTTAGTCTGAAAAATCTCTTCATCTCTGTTTTGTATAAGTGTTTATTTTTGGCATATATTTAAATTAGATATGAATAATAAAGTGATTTTGATGAAATATCAATATTTTAAGCTTAATTTGGTTAATTTATCTAATGGAACCATGCATTAGTCGGAACATGTTCATAGATCAGATGAAAGCTGAACATGGTCTGATTCATTGTTTTCACAGTTTCTGGCTCTGATAAATGGTGTCATTGTAGTGATTTTTTTTAAATGCCGATCAAACTGATCAGCAGGTTTTGGGGTTCAGAGGATTAAAGTCCAACACATGACTGAGCCTAACAAATCAGTAGGTGCTGAAGCGGCTCCATAAAGGTTTGTTCAAGTTAATGCAATCAGGCCAGTGTTACACAGGTTCAGACTGTGAAGATAAGTGTGTGTGTGCACATGATTCCAAAGCAGTCCAAGAGGTTGAATATGGATCAAATCAATGAGCTCCACAGGAAATAACCTCAGTAACATAAAACCTGCAGGTAGAACACAGTGGCCAGTGTGATGGGACACCCTGGTTAAGCAACAACTCAGGAGCAGTCTGACACTTCCCCAGCATCAGTTTACAGATTAACTGAGCTTAAATTATGTTGAATTTGTTTTATGGAACCGAACCAAAGGACAATAAGTCAGACTAAGCGAAATCCTCAGTTGCTAAATTTGTCAGGTGAAGTGTTGAGAATGTGAACTTTCCTTTATTGACACTAAATCAAGTGAGTCTTCTGTGGGGCATCTGTTGCATTTATACGTTGGGAGTCTGAACACATTTGTATCAGTGGGTTTTAATGTGACATCTTTACAGTATTTTTAGTACTTTTTGAGGAACCAGCAGCTTTTTTCTAAGTCTTAAGTATTTAGATCCTTCAATGAGGTAAAGGAAGCCGTAAAAGCCGCAAAAGTACAATAGTCATTATAGTAATTGTGTTTTTCTTCAAATCTTTGTTGATAAAGAAGAAAGAAAGAACATTTAATCTAAGAAGTGATCAGTGCATCTGAATATTTCACAAAATTTCCAGACTCTCAGTCTATCCAAGCTTTCTATCAACAGTTCTACATATATGTGCACCAAGTAAAGTCGTTGTATGTGGAATTCAAAAGAACAGTCAAATGACACCAATGAATGAGTTGAATAAATTAATGTCTTCTTCCCTGACAACCATTTTCACATGTTTTCTGAGTCATGCAAGTCTGTTCCCAACTACAGACACTCCAGTACAAATCCCAACTGTTTCTTTTTGGAATTATTCAATGAAATCTTTGATAACAACATAAGATAATGTGCATTTCTCTAAGTTTTCCCAGCATTTTGTTGAATGAAATAATTGTTAGCACACTACATATTATGTCAAAGTTGTCGGCCACTTAACTGTCCTTTAACTAAATTCTTTGGTTAAACTGGAATAAAGAAAACACGTGTAATCATCACACACAAACCAAATAGAGTTTTTACATGATTTTATTTTTCAGACATTTCATCACCAACATTAGTGGCGAGCAGAACAAGCACAGCACGTAACAGTTGTTAGGAGCAAATATACACAGACGGTCCAGTGGATATGTTTAGCATTTTTGCCCGCATATAGTTCAGCAACTGGAGGAAAGTGATTTTCTTTGATCATTGCACCGGGGAAGCCAGGGGAAAATGAGACATAAAGCATCAATAATAACAGTGAGAGTGCACGAATCCTTGTTACTTTTTCATCTCGAGGATTCCACTTCCAGGTCCTCGTCTCTTTGCGCTGCAGATGTTACAAAACTGCACCCCAGGAATCTGAGCCGAGGAGGAAGAGGAGAAAGGCACACAAGTCTTACTATGGGACAGCCAAGATGTATTCATTATTTGTATTCTTATTTAAATATATTTTTAAGGGCTGACAAAGATGCAAATGTACCCTTTAAATGTATGTGACAACAAACTTAAAGTTATATTTGAGATTCTCAGATAAAATAAACATACGAGGACATGACTTACTGTTCCTGAAGATGGTAAACATTCCTTGTGAAACATGTGTCTGCAGTGGAACACCACCACATTGAAGGGTTTGGCCATGTCTGAAACACAGGTGTGGAAGCAAACGTTTGCGATAAATAGCTTTTAAATGCCTCATAGCTCTAAAACAGTAGGATCCACTGATTTAAATGACCTACCTGAGGGTAATATTGTAGCGTGACATGACTCACAAATGTTCTCCTCTGAAAAGAAAACCAGAAACAACATGTTCAGGAGGTTGGTTCATTATAATTCACCTCCAATGCTTCTTCAGTAAACAACAATAAAAAAAAAAACTGCACCCACCATCGACTCTGACTCCTCTCATCTGTGTTCGATGCATCTTCTGGAGGAGGGACAGAGAGTCGGCCACCAGGATCTTCTTGCATCCTTCCCTTAGTAGAATCTTAGACACAAGACAACACAAGTCGGTTAATGAAGAAAACAATAAGACGGTAAAAAGTCGACGGAGCGATTTAAAAGTTCCCTCCTATTTATTACAGTAACACAAGTCTTCAGTATAAATGATTATACTTGCAACTTTACACTCTTTTTTTTCTCTTTTATTTAAACAGAGTAGACAAATAGAAGAACAGTGTTTATGGATGTTAACTAATAATAACCTGTAAGGAAAACAAGAGTTTAAATGAGTGTTATTTCTACATTTTAAGGACTTTAATCACGGTTTCTAAGCATCTTTTTGCTAATGTCACATTTTATAAAGTCCTATATAAACATAAAGTCCTGCACCTCTGTGGAGAAGTCAACAAAACCATCTGTGCAGAATGACACGATTGTAATGCCATAAATTATAAAAAAGTAGAAATCTTTGAATTTCCATGATTATTTACTTTAAACTGAAAAAAACCCTGATATCAACATATGCAACATTTTTCCAAGTCACCACGGATGTTACTAGCACTAGAACAAGACGGTGACCCTGCAAACTATAAATACTTTACCACTTAGGCTTTAAATTTGCCTTTCTTCTTGTCTCCTATCTGCTTTGTGAAGCACAGACTGCAGTTCAGCTGAAAAGTCCTTGAATTTTTGTGACGTGGCTGTTGGTTGTTGCTGAGTCATTAATGGCTTCTAAGTTGCACCAAGGAGCAAAGTTTTAGGTTTCTTTTTGCAGAATCTAGTAACTAAAATGATTTATTTTTGGTCATTTTCAAATGAGATGTGTAGAATAAAGTGACTTCAATGAAACATCACAATTTGGAGTTTCGGTTTTCTGAATTAACGGCATGTCAGATGATTCATTCAAGGATCATCAGAAAGTTATAATTTCTGAAGAGCCTCTCTGCTTTTACAGTGCTGGCTCTGATAAATAGTGTCATTTCGGCAATTTTTCTGTAAAGATAACATTCCTTTCCAAGCAGCCGACAGGTAATAGGGTTGAAAAATGATATTTTAAGAGAAGCTCGTCTAACCTGTAGATTGTAATCCTGGAGGATTTTCACGAGTGAATCTCTGAGGTTTGGGATCTCCATGCCTTCCTTTATGCGGTGGATGAGCAGGATGGGATCAACATGAGTGCCGATATTGTTGAGGAGGCCCGTGATGAAAGCTAGAATCAACAACAAGGCGAAAACACAAAGAGAGAAGACATGAATGATAGTTACAGATAACAGGACAGATGTTTATTAGAACTGAGTCGGTAGGAGACGTGGTGTCATACGCGGTTTGTCAATAGAATAAGAGATGAGATCCTCCCACAGCTCTGCGTCGTCCTGCTCTTTAGCAAACTCTATGGCCTTGTCCACGTCCTCCAGCTCCTCCATGATCATCTGCAGGGCTCGTCTGCAGTTCCCCATCCTGCCTGGGAGCAACGTGCCGGATTAGTTTCCTCGTTTCAAATCGCAGACACAGCGGACCTTAATTAACACTTACTGAGCAGGAACACGGTCTCCTCTACAAAGTTCCTCTGCTGACAAATCTCCAGAGCCTGAGTGAGAAGTCAGAGAAGTAACGCCAGATTATTCACGTTTTGTAAATTCTGCAGACGTTAATGTGCGACGGGATGACATGTACCTTCTCAAGAGGGCAGTGTGTGCTGTCTCTCAGGAAAGGTAAGAGATTAGGTCGGTCGTACTCAGCGTACAGGCCGATCTGCCTCTCGTGGTACTTCTGGCCTTTGTGGTGGTCCCGCTTGAACAGTTTGTGGAGGTACTGCGGGAGGAGGGGGGAGTTGTGGTTGAAGTCGCTGTGTGATCAGTTTGATTTTGTGAGCTGAGGTTTTTTTTTTAAAATTTACACTCACCACATGAAGAAGCTCTGGCCTGTCTGCTAGTTCTTCCACCACTCGGTCCGTCTGTTAGCGGAGAGGAAGAAAAAAAGGTTTAGCGGGCAACAGGTTCATCAGAACAATCATAAAAAAGATTCAAGAGAGTCAGGTGCACTCACTGATATCTTGTCTTCATTGTCGAGAAGCATGTCAACAGCTTTCTAAAGACACAAGTTCATACAGTTCTTTACTTACAAATGCAACACAGATTGTATTACAGTCGGTTTGCGATTATGATACAAATGAACGTGTTTTGATTTTCACCTCTTTGTCAAACTCCATGAGGAGGACGATCTTGTCCTCTATGGAGGAGAAAAGGTTGTGTTTGTGGATCAGCTGGTAAACATCTTTGTGCCTCAGCTTCAGGTAGATTTCTAAGGCTCTGTCGTACCGCTGGTCGTAGGTGTATCTGACAGAGCATCAACACAGCGTCAGTGTCAACAAATACCAGTAAGTTATGCTGACCTCCATAAAAATGTCTCTAAAATGATACTTTTGCTATTTAGCTCTAATATTAAAAGGAATCTTGTGTTTTGTGAAGTAATGCACATGTTACGATCACTCACAGCTCCGCCAGCGTGGTGAGCAGAATGCTGTTGGTGGGATACTTCTTCAGTTGATCAGTGACGGCCTGAACAATGGCCATGTTGTTGTAAAGCTCTCCTGGCCATTCCCGGATCAGAGTGGCGAAACCCTTCGTGGAAAGAAAGATGGGCAAAGTATCAGTGAGATTTGGGGGAAACATAAAGCAGCAGGAATGGTAAATGTTCTGCACAGATATGGCGCTTGTCTAACTTGGCGGTGCTCAGAGTTCTTTACAGCGTTACAAAGACTCAAGGGAGAGTTCAACAGTCAAGTTTTTGTTTGCTCTCACAAGCGACTGTTCAACAAGTTCTGCAATAACAATAAGACATTATAAAGAAGAAGCATTCTTTAAAAACAATAGAACAATAGAAAAAACTCCTCACGTTACAAATAAGTATCAATAAGTGTTCAGCGTCTTGCCCGAGGACAGTTCTGCATTCAGAGGAGCCGGGGATCAAATTACAAGCCTTCTGATTAGTGAACAACCTGCTTTCCACCTGAACCGCAGTCGACCTTTTTAATTTGAGTAAGGCAGCATTTTGAGATGGATGTAAATCATGGTACAATTTATCAAAAAGTCATATAAGAAAAATGACTTTATTTTGAAAATTTAGGAGTGAAGACAACCCCAAAAAATTTTGAACTCTAAACACTTCTTTTCCTGCATTCTGGTGACTTTTTATTACCAATTTGTGTCTTTTCTGCATCAATTTATGAAGGAAATGACTTCATTGATTCAGACAATTCAGGCATAATGAAGAAACGTGATGGTGGCTGAAAGTTTGAGGCTCTGGGTTACTAATCCTAATGATGGGGTTCAAGTTTTAGTGTCGCCACAACTTCCAAACAAGTCGGGTTATGTAAAAAAAAAGAAAAAAGAAAAAAGAATCTCAGTGCTGTAATGTATTTGTGACAAATAAAGGCTTCTTTTTCAAAAATAAAACTCTTCTGCTTCTATCGTGTTTTTATTTGCAGATGTTCTAAATATCGACAGGGACATATCCCCTCTAAAATCTACGTCTCTGTGTTCATCAACCAATCAGGTAATACCAGATTTGTTACAGGACTTCAAGATTACAAGACGACAACGTACCTCATAGTCAGTTTTAAGAAATTCATGCAAGATCATTTCATAGATGGCTGGTCTGAGACGCAGGTCTCCTCTGGGCAAATACTGACTGATGGCCTGAAATTAGAAAGAGGTGTCAATATATTGACGAGAGACACAGCTTTCCTCCTTTTCACTGCAGATTTAACAACTTTAAAAATGCAATTAAGGTACAGAAATCTGTTTGCTTAAAACACAGACACTCGGGCCTACCTTCAGCTGTCCGATGGTCTTGAACCGGTACACTTCGTTCTCCCACAGTTCCATGTTTTTCCCGAGAACCTTTTGACACTTCCTGAAAAACGTATTTAAATCATTCAAACCAGACTTTTACAACAGCGGACATGCTTGTTGCTGTCAGAGTCAAATCTCTCAAAAGTAGAGTTGGTGATTCTGGAGAAAGGTTGTTGATATTTATCTAGTTAGCACATTTAGACCGTTACAATGTGCCCGATTTATTTGGTTTGAATCGACCTTAACCCAACATTAATTTTCCAACCTATCATCAGATATCGAACAGTGTGAGAAGATACAGAAAACAGCATTAAAGTTTATATCTGACCTATGAAATAATAGTTACACAAAATCAATCTAAGAAAATAACAAATAACTGAAGGCGTGTATTTCAGATCACCAAACTCTCCTATTACCGATTCTGTAGCCGTGATAAGTTAAAATAAACCTGGAATTCATTCTTTTTAAATATTCTGTAAATCTGTGTGCACTTCATTCAAACTGTCTACAATGGTTTTAAAGCATTTTTTAAAAATAGAATTTTATTACATGTTTTATTTTATTCATTTGTTTTTACATATGTGTATGTATTTTTGTTGTTGTTTTTTTATTTTTTTATTTATTTTTTTTACATATTTTACATACATAAATAACCTTGCTTGCACTGATTCTGTATAGATGATCTGAAAATAGCATTACGTTTATGTAATATGGACAAAAACCAACATACACTTTTTCAAATATCTCATACACACCTTTTATCTGCAGGACACGTAAAAAATAAAAACCTACCGTGCAGCGCTGTCATAGTCTCCCTTCTCCACTAAGTGATTGATGTAAGCCATTCCAATTTTCTGAACATCATGTCTCTTAATGTTTTTGAAGCTGATCTCTGCGGCCATCAGTGCCTCCTGTCACAGTTAAACCACATTAACGGGACACAGAATTAAACCCTGACATATCCGACCGTAACCTTTAGCAGCATTCGTACCGTTCAACAACACAAACCTCATATTTCTTCTTTTCAAGCAGCCAATCAATATGGTCATCCTGGTCCCGCTCCTTGGCCACAACGATGTCTTTGGGACTGATGATGTAGAAGAGCGACTCTCCCTCTGCATGCTCTGTTAATGAAAATACATTTATGGCTCTGCGTGCAGCGCATTACAGCTGACATTTGATAGTCGATGCATAATGAAATCAGGACGCAGTAAAAGGCTGTGTGACATTTCTGCCAGGGCGGGTTTTATAGTCTCACCGAGGCGGTAGTCTCTGCACTCGTTGTCTTGGAAGTTGCGCACCGTCAGCGCGTCTGAGGAAATCTCCTCGCAGCTCTCAGGGAGAGGCTGGATGATGTCCAGACGAGGCCGCGCACGAAACTCCTCATCCTACACACACATATGATGGGTGATAAAGTACTTTTCTGTACTTATATCTCCTTTATATATGTATTTAAACATCATAGCTACCATTTGATCGGAGTTTTCCTTCACAAAGAACAGTGTGACCAGCTGATCTGCCAGCGGGGCCAAACCACTGATGAAGAACTCTGTTTCAAACGCAGACACTGAAAGAAACGCAGAAACACCTTTGAAATATTTCACAGGTGAACGACTGAGTGAAGCTATAAAGAGAGCTGAGGGGGTTTAGGGTGACAGGATTTAATTATATCGATTCTTTGCTTTGTATCACACGTCTGTTGGCTTTATAACAGCTAAACTGAATCCCTGTTATCTGTCTGTGAAGGAAACTGTTCAGCGGAATATGTGTGAAAGTGAACCAGAAAGAGAAACCGAATCAAATCGTCCTTATTTATGGTGCATTTAATGCAGTCATATGTTGGATTCTTAACACAGTTTTTTTCTGAGTGTATTTTGATGTTGCATCTTTACAAGATTTACTTTTTAGGAACTGAGAAAAGCAGCTTTGTTCTGAGTCTGACAACCACTTTAACTTCATCTAATGCCGCTGAATGACAGGTTCTTCTAATAAAAGTACTACAGTGAAAAATAAAGCATCAAAAAACGCTTAAAGAGCCTAAAGTTAAAGGAACTGGACCGAATGACCCATGTCAAAATCATATATATTATAATACTGGATTACTAGCACTGATTCATAAATCACTCTAATGTTGCAGGTAGAGATAATTTTATTTACTTCATACACTGCTGAACAGCCTAAACTAGAATAATACTTTATCATTTATTAGCTGATTTACATATTAAACATCTTAATATGCAAAGTTCTAGTAAATAAAGCTTTAAAATAAATGGAGTTAAGTCTAAAGTGCATTATCTGGATTTGAAATATAACGGGGTTGAAGTAAAAAGTGCCAGTATTTAGAAATACTTAAATACAAATGATCCTTAAGTACAGTAATTATGTAAATGTCCTTGGCTACATTCAGCCAATGCCTTCTACTGCAGTCTGCTGTCAAAATACTACTAAAGTTAAAGTACAAAAGTTTTAGCATCAACATATACTTAAAGTACCCAAAGTTAAAGCCCATTTAAGAATCATATATATTACATCATACATCAGTTCATACATCACTTTAATGTTGCAGCTGATGCCAACTTTAAATACCTTAAAAGGCTGGGTAATAATGTAATAATAATATACCATAATTTACTACTTCCTTTATATAATAATAATCTGAATCTGCAAAATAATTAGTAACTAAGGCTTCAAACAACTGTGGTTGAGCACAAAGCACAAATATTTAGGTAGTGTACAGAAAAATTGTACTTAAGTAAACATATTTCTTGTACTTTTATCCTATTTGGAGGATCATAACATTGTAATAATACAATTCTAAGAAAGCCAAACAGAATTCAGAAACAAAGGATGACCAAGAAGGTAATTCATTCAATGCACAGGCTTCATTAGAGACCCCCTCTGGTGAACACCAAGATTTTTATCTTGTCAGCATGCCAATTTGGTGTTTTTTTATATAACAGAAGACATATCATGAGTAAAATAAGCACTCCTCACCGTGGCGGAGCATTTCTGCCTTGATGCTTTAGATTTCCTGGGTTTGATTCATAACAAACCAGGAACCAAACCTGTCAGCGGTCAGTGTGTGGCTTCCTGCATCACTATTCGTCATCAGAATCAGTTTCCTGCGTGAACATTGGCTAAATTACTCTAATAATAGGACTTGTCAGTGTGTAGCTTAGAGTAGTTTACTACAGTGTTTCAGCAGTTATAGGTGAGCTGGTGTGCTGAGCTGCAGCGAACAGGGAGTCGTGGATGGACAAAGAGACTTCATTGGTCTGCAACAGTCCAGTGTTGAAGCCTTTTTAGGGAAGGAACACATTATTTTTGTTCTTGAAAAACTTCTAAATATGTAACTTTGATATATGGAGATGAGTTTTCAGGGGCTTCGTGAACAACCAGAGCGGGACTTTAAGTGATAGTCATAGTATAATTCACAGTGTCAGCCTTTTT
The DNA here is from genome assembly GCF_000690725.1 of Stegastes partitus. NCBI lineage: Eukaryota > Metazoa > Chordata > Actinopteri > Pomacentridae > Stegastes > Stegastes partitus. The sequence goes on along the minus strand of NW_007578427.1, from coordinate 146,048 downwards.
AGCTGCCTCATATTGAGAGGATAACATGACTTTTATTGTGACGGCTGCTCTGGTTCTCACCTATTTCCACATAGCGGCTGGGCAGATCTCTCATTTCAGTAGGATTTCGCTCTTTCACGACACAAATCTGATGGAAAAAAAAAGAAAATTGCAATGAAAAACAGTCACAGTGCCTGTAATACTTGGTCAAATGAACAAGAAACAAACCTTAATGGAAGAACCCCAGCCGACAATAAGGGTGGTGTTGTCTTTCCAGCACAGACTGCACGGGTACATGTCGGGCCTCAAAGCTACGTTATCCCTCAACACGTTGGTGATCCGCTGCTTTGTGCTGATGTCATAGATTTTAACTCCCTAAAAAAACACGAGGAGGATAACATGAGCATCTTTACATTGCACAAACAGTGTGACTGGAGTTAGGTAGATGTCACAGAACACTCACCACATTATTGGCCCATGCAATCAGGTTGGCTCTCCACTGGATGTTAGTGATGGTGCCCTCGCCTTCGTGCAGAACCGACGTCTTCCAGCGATTCAGCCAGTTTCTTTCATACAGAAGAAGCTTAGAGGAGGAAATCAGGACAACATTTAACACCGAAAAGCAACTCAGGAGTGCAGCAGCGCAGCTCCACCTACAGAGGGCAGTAGATGAACAGCACATTGCACAGGATCGAGCTGCTACGTGGATGAAGCAGAAGCAGCAGATTTAACTTAAACTGCAAATAATGAACCTGATTTTCCCCCTTAAACGCAGACTTAACTCCACTTCAGAGCATTTCAGGACAAAGAAAATGAAGACAGAGTGCTCATTTGACTTCACATTAGCTTCACATTCGCTGGTGGGAGAAGTCATTGTGAGGATTCACTTGGCTGATGTGATTTGTGAGTCAGAGATGGTGTTAAAAACCATAAAGGAAGAGTTGAAAATGCGTTTCAAGAATGATTTCATAAATTCTTTCTTACTCTCATCATAATGGCTACAGCCTCTTTTGGATACGCACCATTTATTAGACATTTTAAGTGGTGCGGAATTCAGAAGTAAGTCCTTAAACAAAAGTTCATTACGTGCTCATGCTATAGTTTAACTCACATGTCTTCTAACAGAGGTACGGGGAGTGCCGTGTGTTTTTAACCACAACGCAACGTGGCATTGACGGGCTGCAGACTGACTTCATCAATAGCAGTTTAATGTTCAGGCCTTGTACTGTACATTCTGCAGAGGACAAAGCCTGTCATTCACATTCCCTGCATTGTTACTGTCCCCTCCATATAAACTGATACGAAAAAAAAGCGCCCAAAAAGTGCATAATATTACCAAGGAGGCCGCCAGAAGGTTGTATAGGCTCTTTAATTCAGCAGTTGGGCTATGTTAATAAACAGTTTGCTCTACAAAGAGATGATATGACAAAAGAACTGGGGAGACAAAATTGAATTTCCTTTGACAGGATGTGGCTCCCGTTGAGGCTTATTGATTTTCATCACAGGCACCTTGTGGAGGCCTTCACAACTTGGAGCTGAGAGGAATCAGCGCCAATTGAACGAAAATGGCACTAACAATGGAGTTTCATGGAAAAAGTTTCCCCTCACCCCTGTTGTATAAATGTCAGTATACTTTATTTATAGACGGCTGTGCAATGACGCCACATCAGTGCAGTTTATAGTAGTGTAGTAGGCGTGCTGTAATAGGCAGCTGGTTCTACTTCCGAAAAACAAAATGACAAATCTAATGTCTAAAATACTTTTCACCTTCCGCAATGACATATCTACCAGAGACAACTTCCAGGAAAGAGATCACTGTATGCGCCCGGAAATCCAAAGACTATGTACCCTCTTGATAATGACATCTATTTGCTGTGCTTGTGAAGCATTGCCTTTCAAACACTGTTGAGCGAACAGCACTTTGTGAAAATGGGCAGCTCTCCCGAGAGCACTCCAGCAAAGAGACAGAAAAGTAAGAGCCTTTCACACCAGACAAAGGCCTGTGCATCGCCTTCAGCCGAGCCAAAGTGAGACAGCTTGCAGGATTCGGTTTTACCCGGACACAATCAGGATGAATCACTGCAGCAGGAAATGTAAAAAAAAAAAGCAACAAAAAAAAAAACACTGACACATAATGAATGCACAAATAAAAAGTGGTATTTGAACCTACCTTGTTGCCTCCGGTGACAAACTGTTTGTAATTCGATCTGGTGAACTGAGGGTGTAACGCAACCACCTGCAGAAAACATTCAAGAGAGTGAATTAGACTTTTCGTCATGACACAACTCATGTACGACAAAACGCTGTGAATGACGAGAAAAAAAACTTACTTTGACGGGACAGTCAAAGTTCTCGTGGAAGCCCTCTCTCGTGTAGAGGCCGAATACTTGAACCTGAAACAGAGACGAGGCAGCAGAAAGGTGAATAACTCAAAATTTCTCCTTTAATTGCTGCCTCTGCAACTATCGGAGGCCAGCGGGGGGAAGAGCGGTCAGAAAACACTTTGATTGGCTCCCTACTTCTCCGCTGGGTCACCAATTAGTGGACAAGTTGATTCTTTGAACCCTGCAGGGTTTAGAACAGAAGTCCTAATCTTAGACTTGACCGCAGCCTCAGTCGGCTACAGTAGGCTCTAATGTACCATTAAAGTACATGACACCCACTTTTCCTTTATCCGAAGCCCCAAAAAGAGAAATGTTTTAAAGATGTGGGAATAATATGAAACTCTGATGCTATCTCTCTTCTTGAGCCGCATCAGTGATTAGGGATTAAGTTAGATTTCAAAGGATTAAAAGCCAACTGAATTGGTGAGGGCAAACAATTGCTGTAGCATTGATTTTAATTGTCTGCTCCACTTTTTGTGCGACAAGATCTTGTTTTCTGCCACCAGAGTGCTGGAAGTAGGGGGAGGGCGATATCAGAGAGCATATCTTGACTGCAAAATCCATGAAGGATGGTGGTAATGATGAGAAGAGACAAGATAACAGCAAGGTGGAGAACATGGAGAGGGTATCCATAGACGGCTGATGGCTGACTGACAGCTCGACGGATCTGAGTGCAATCCTTTCCCCCTACTCTTCAAAATTGTTACAAGCTTTTTATAAATTCCCGCATCATGAAAAAAATATGGCTTTATGTGTAGATATGGTGAAGATAAAACTCCAGGTTAATGCTCTGATTGTGGAAGAAGTGCCTTCTAAAAATTCACTCCCCAAGCAGCTCAAGTTCCAAATCATTAGCATAAAGTTTAAGGCCGATAAGATGAGTTTTAGACGAATTATGAGAGATGAAAAACACCGATCGGTCCAAGGATCAGTGACCAGCGGTGATGAGTGAGGGGTGGGGGGGGGGGAGATCTCACCTTCCCATCCTCGGAGCAGATGCCCACATGCTCTCCACTTTCATCCAGACTGATCTGGTTGATCTTCACCGAACTCTGAGGAGACACAATATCACAGCATCTTTTTTATAGAGGTGGGCGAATATCATTGTGGCTGGCCAAATGTTGCTGGCTGACATTTTACCCCAACTAAGTGAAATGCCAGGAAAAGCAAAAGGCAAAAAAAAGTGAGTGTGTAATAGATGCATGGCCCCATATGTGTCAATGCATAGAGAGTGCACTAATACTGAGAATGTTAGGGGTCCCTTCCACTGCTGGTGCTCTTAAATTTAGGGCTCTTAAGATAAAAGGATCAACCAAATGGCATAAATTACAGCAAATGTTGCTTCAAAAACATCCCTGAAGTGAAGACGCCGGTGCCTCTGTGTGGAGTAAGGCAAAAAAAAAAAGAAGTTGTTTTGCGTATCATACATTTACAATGTCTCCACTGCAGCACCTATTTGGTCATCATATGAAATCCTTCTGATCTGATCATTCTGAAACAGATCCAGCAGCCGGAATTCAGCGGCGTCTCTTCTGCTTAGAAAAACAACTTCCTTGTTTCTTTCGGGCAACGGCTGATAACCGGCAACGCGTTCTTTAGGTGAGAAGCACTTGAATCAACATGCTCAGCAGGAACACTACAGTCAGAAGTGCAGGTCCAGCAATGTGATGTAAAACTGCTCATTTGTGACGACCAAATCAGCCCTGATTACGGATTTATTTTAGACTTGCAAATTAAATTACTGCTGGGAGTTTATTTCCTTCAGATAAAGGGAGCAAGAATGTACAGGGGAAGTAAACAGGGGCACTAAATCGGATTATGTAATGTCATTTCTGGCTATAAACTCCACACATACATTACTTTGGTGAAATCTTCCTTCTATGTGAAACCTCAAACTAACAGCATTTTGTCTGCAGGGCTTCAGCTCACTGTGGACACCGAGGTCTGTCCTTGGTTCTTTGTCTCAGGAATTTAGAAGTTTCATCAAGCAAAAGGAGGTTTGCATCCTACAGAGTGCTTTATGGGCCACTGTTGTTTAGACTCAGTATGTTAATGCGGCTGTAGACTCCAGGTCGACCGGCTGGTCGATACGTTTTCATCTGATCAAATTCTCTTTGGTTTAACGATGAGAATTTGGTCAGATGAGGACAAAAGGACGAAAGCGCTACGTCAGGAGTCTTCCACAATTAATCCATTATTTTTGAAGGTGGGAGGAACAGGATACCCATAAACGCTGCTTTGTTTTTCACCTTTAAGCTCACCAGCCTAATAGAGACTGGTAAGTGTAAATGATTTAACATTCACATGGAGTCAATACAAAACTACTTGACATCATGTTTAAGAAGTCGTTGGATCAGATATTCAGCTTTCTGTCGATTATTATTGTTTGTTAGCTCATTACCAATGAGGAATAGCCTTTTGACACTGGAGCATAAATGTTGAAAGGTTCATCATTATGTTGGACAAATGCAAAAATAAGTAAACAAAGATCTTTATTAGTCTATTAGTTTTAATATTGTTAAGTTTCTAACTGATGACAGCAAGTTAAGGAATCACAACAGTGGTTTCAATTCATCTACCGTGGACCCTGAATGTCTGTTCGTGGCAAAACCATCCAATAGTTGTTGATGTATTTCAGTCTGGGCCAGAGCAGTGGATCCACTGACAGACTATCAGTATTCATAGAGCTAACAAAGCCTAAAATGGTATGACATGTATAAGCAAATCTGAAGAATCTAATCATTTTAATGTACTCACAATCTCAAACTTCTGAGTTACATTTCCTTGGATGTCCAGCAGGAACACCTTTCCAAAATGGGTACCTAGAGCGAGAAACTGAAAGCAGAAAAATGTGATGTAAATTAAAGCAGAAGACAACCAGTTTGAGATTTTAGGGAAGAAAAAAAAAACCTCCTGTGTTTAAGCAGGCTGTGGGAGAGGATAAAAAATATTTCCTGGAGCTGCAGTGACATGGGCAGAGTGGGGATTGGGTGGGCTTGGAGGCAAAACTGTGAAATTGCAGGGGGTGGAAAAGCCCTATTTATTAAAGCAGACAGTGTGAAATGGCATTTTTTTTCTCCTCAAATTAAAATGCTTAAGCATAATAAATGCACTGTACATCTGACTTCTTCCCATGCAACCCAATCACCTCCCTGCCCAGCGCAGAGCTATTATTTCTACTGAGCAGCAACTGGTTTCTGTGTTTTGTGCTTCAGCAGAAGCTCACGTGCGCATATGGACGTGTGTGTGTGTGCGAGTGTGTACGAGTGTGTACGTGGGTCCACCGGGACAAAAAAATTATAGAAACTGGGGGCTTTTGGCATTAGATTAAGTGTGTGTTCTTCCACCCCAGCCCCTGCTCCATGCCCTCCTCCTAATCCCCCTCCCTTCTCGACCAGCATGTGGATGTGCGGCGAGCCCACCATGCTTCAGTGCAGTCTATAATGAAATGCTTATATTTACAGGCACAGCTGAGCATGTCAGACAGAGCCCCTGCAATCTCCCCAAATAAAATAACCAAAAATAAATAAATAAAGGGTTCAACCTTGTGAGGCGGAGCGACTTTTAAAGGGATTTATCAGAATGGAATTGTTCAAATGAAATTCCGATTCAGACACTTAAAATATGAGGCAACATAAGGCAATATGTGCCGTGTGTGGCTTTAAGGTGGTGGGAGTTTGCCACGGCGGAGGGGGGGCTGCTCTGACCACACACACAGGTAGCTGCATGGCAGAAGGTACATAAGCACAGAAATCCCAGGAAGAAAGACAGTCACATCAAATTTAGAATTTCACCAAAGCAGTCTCGCACCGCGGCACGGCTGCTGTGTTGAGGTTAAAAAAAGAAGAGACCAAATCCTCAAAGTAAAAATAAATAAATGAAAATCAATAGTGGTTAATAAAACATCAGGTGAGGAGACATAACTGGGTATGACTTTTGCTCTGCTCAGGCGTGCAAGTGTGCTGCTGGTGCCACGACGATTAAACATCTCGCCGAGAGTGGCCCTCTTAAAAATATCAACATTCGACAAACAAGAGGAGAGGAGCGAAAAATACGTAAGAGTGGGAATAAGAAGGGGAGAAGACAATGGCGCCTGGTGTCTTTTGATGCACCTCCCTGAGAGGAAAAGCAGGGGAAGGTGAGAAAAGAATGGCCTGCCTTTACAGATTGAGCAGAAGGGATGGAAACCAACTTTGAAGATGACATCTCTCAAATGTGTTCATAAACAATGTGAAATCTCTTCTTGAGATGGGTGGACTTGAAGCTGAAATGCCCTTGTGGGTGGCGGATTATAACGTCTACCTTGTCATGGACGGTCATACAGCTGGCTGCGTCGTTCTGGAGGATTTCTGTCACCCCATTGGAGAGCCTCTCGTACTTCAGCTTGGGCTCCTCCTCGCTGTCCTCCTCCTGGTGGAGAAAGCAGTCTCCTGAGATGTAACATTCTCTTAAAGGTATTCATCACAGAAGTGTCACCTCACAAACTTTGCAGCTGCCAATGCTTTTAGAAAGCCATGCAGTGAACTGAAATTTTGAAAAAAAAAAAATGTTCACCTCCAATAGTGTTCTGTCTTCAAACGTGATCTTTGATTTAAAAAAAAAAAAAAAAAAGTGAAAACTTTTACAAGAAGGCAGCATAACTTCATATGCTCCCAGTGCAGCTTAAAGGCACCCTGTTGAGCTTTTGACCACTAGTGGCTCTCCAGAGCAGCATTTTAATATTTGGATCCCTGTTTCATTGGGTTCATACATGCAAGCAGTCAAGCGTGCAGATGTGTAGAAACGTGTGCGAAGTAATTTACATTTTTTCCCTCCTGGTGGTGGAAGCACGCCCAAAAAAACACTAATAATGCTCCAACAAAGGTAGTTTTAAATGCTTAAAAATCAGCAGCACAAGTGTATTATGACAAGTGTTTGGATGAGAAACAGCAACTGCACTGCTGCACAATAACCCCTAAAATGAGAATTAGTTTGATGAACGTTGGATCACATTTACTCAATGTGATTATTTTGTGTTTTAAAACGACTTTTACATTTAAATAGAGCGCTGCCTCCAGTTTATTGCAAGAAGCCAAAATTGAAATCAAATCATGCAGCCCTCAAAAATGCAAATATAACTTTTGGTTGTTTACAAGAATGCTCCACAGGGCACCTTTAAGTCCATCACACTTAAAATAAGCTTTAAATAATAGTGTTTGAAGAGCGAAATGGTTAAAACGCAACATTAAAACATGAATAAGGATATTTTTCTTACACAATTATTAAATTGTATGAAAAAATCCAATTTAATTACTTACATAATACATATATATAATATAGATAATCTATATTTTGCTTGGAATTTCAAATTTGACCGGAGAATTTTGATAAATTATTACATCCTACTATCTTATCATCACAATGACATAACAAAAAAATAGTCCATAAACAGATGACTTGTCATTTTAAGGATTTGTTGCAGACATCAGCTGATTTTTGCTTATTTTTTTTTTAACAAATTCCAGACAGAATCTGGGATAACATGAGTCAACATTTATCTAGATTTATCTAGAACAAGGTTAAACATCCATTTAGGGCTGCTCAGAGTAAACAGCTGACTTTTATGTCCTGAGGCATCATTTTGTCCACCACATAAGAAACATTGTAAAAATAAAATAAAATAGAATAAAAAGCCCCAGTATATTATTCTAAAAAGCCAGATTCTATTTCTGCTGAAGCGTTTCTAACCAAACATATGTAATTAACTATGACATTGGATGAAGAAAAGCATTAAATCTTTATATTTGAGTGTCTGGAACCAGAGAGTATTTGGCTTGCAAAATGATCAAAACATATATTTGTCTACTCGTTTTCTCCTGTTCATCCATTTGCATACACAATACTAGTGTATCAAAAAGGCACAACAGTAAGTGGCAGCATTCCTACAACAATTTCCAAGCCCCAATAACTAATAATATGTATCTAATTCATTTTGGGAGGCTGGTGTGTGCACATGTGTGTATGAGGAGATATATGCACAAAGACAAACTTCCATTACCTTGTTTGAAATGCAGGATAAAACAATTTTCATCTCTTCATGAGGCTGTTCATCCCCAGTGAAAATACATGAATTTAGTCTTTTTCATAAAGCAAACTTAAGGTATTCTACTGTGTTACACTTTCCAGCATGAGTCAACATTTGCGGCCAGTCACAGCCTGAATATTACTCATAATTCAGTTTATAACCAATGCTGCACAGTCTGTGGCTGCCCAGAGGGTGCATCAACTCAAAACATTGTCTGCCATTATGTGCTACTGGGTTGGAGGTGGGGGACAATAGCGTGGAAAAAATGTTATTTTCAAAAACAATCCTTTCCCACTCAACAACGCTATATCTAGGCTATTTCCTGTGTATTCTGGTTGTGAGATTTCTGATGCGAGGGCATTTGTCACGGGTTTCAAAGGCGTATCAAACAACAAAGGAAAACTTCATCCCCAGAGAGAAACTACCCATTTTAAAACTTTTGCCATCTCTTGTAAGTTGCTCTTTGTTTTGTCAACTACTGAGCTGGCCTTTGTGTTGTAACCATTTTTGCCATTTTCTTTGCCTGTTGGCTGGTAAAAAAACAACAACAGGTTGAGCTTTTGCTTGTGTGTAAAATACTGCTTTACATGCACCACTGCAATGGTTAGGATGAGAATAGAAGGCATGTCCCCTTCAATGTAAAAAAAAGAAGAAAAAAAAAGAATCATCCTGACACCTACATCATCCGTCTCAAACACAAGACAAACAAAACCAATGCAGATGTTTCTACAGATGTTTCTACAGCATACACAGCACATGTGAAAATGATGTGACTCAAGTGCTGTATTACAAAAGCACCACATAAGATGAGCTGTAAATCAGTGTTGTTAATGCTTCCAACAGAGCTGCAGAAACTTCTCTGTGACTTAAAGCTCCTGCTGTAACCTTTCCTTGTGTGCTTTTTGGGACCATCGAAGTGTATTTTGTAACTGGCTTTCTTCTAATTTGCCCTTTTGTTTTCTCATCTTGCTCACTTCGTCTGTGATATTTTGTCATATTCGTTACAACATCTCTTTTAAAGACAAAAGCTAGAATCAAGGAAGACTCATTTGTGTTTTTGGAGCATCTTAAGAGCATGTTATGGGAGTAAATTGTACCAAAAGAAACCAGTTATTCTTTCTTTTTTCTTTAACTCTCTGAACTCCAACGAAGTTTATGGGTGTTTTTGCTGCCCACACATATAGAGCTTATGCCAGGGGTGTCAAACTGCGGTCCTCGAGGGCCGCAATCCTGCATGTTTTAGACGTTTCCCTCTTCCAACACACCTGATTCAAATGATCAGCTCATCATCAAGCTCTGCAGAAGTCTGATAACGATCCTGATGATTTGAATCAGGTGTGGTGGAAGAAGGAAACATCTAAAACATGCAGGATTGCGGCCCTCGAGGACCGGATGTCGACACCCCTGGCTTATGTGTTAGTTCAGACAGGCACGGAGTCAGGGCGTCACAAGGCCCTTTCGGTCCAATCGTTCATTGCTTAAGTCCAGCCCACCCACTTAGTGTGCTTTATAACTGAGGCGGCGTTCATTCATTCTACCCGGTCCTCCGGCTCACCAGCCTCTGCAGATCGACAAATCGCCTCCTCCTCCCTAACCACCTCCTGTTTTAAAACAGTTCAATTTCATAACCATCTATTAAATAACCAATCATTCTCACCCAGCCAGTCGAGGCAGATGGCCGCCTTTCCTGAGCCTGGTTCTGCCGGAGGTTGCTCAGAGAGTCCAAAGGCAACTTTGGATTGTTGGGTTCTCTGTTTAAATTTGCAAGGTGTTCATCTTACCATGTCAAGCACTATGTGGTGACATATGTTGTAAATTGCGCTATACAAATAAAATTGAATTGAGAATTGAATTGAATTGAATTTCAGTGAATAACCCCGGTTGTTTCCCACATCGTGGGACTACAGGATGCAGATGGTTCATTATTGTACCCTGGAACTATGTAATCTGGACTTTGTAAAGTGAAGCCCATTTAGTTTGTCTCCTTGTTCTTGTGTTTATACTGTATTTATTTGAATATTGTGAATTTAAGGCTCTGCTGGGGGGGGTTTGTGATCTCAGGGATTATCTGTGTCACGCTTGCTCAGATTATTCCAGAGCATCACTCGAGCAGAGTCACTGCCAAACTCAAATGCCTGTGATCCCAAATAAATGGGTAAAATTGACAAAGTGTCCTGTCTGAACTTTAGTCACTGTGGGCTCATTTTTCACTGCAATATAAAGTCCTGCACCTGTATGGAAACAGCACAACCATGGTTCAAGGATGTTCAAGGAGGTCAAAAGTCTGCCTTTTATGCTCTGTGAAAGAGTTGTAATGCCAAAAACTATGAACAAAAAAGACAAAAATGAAAGAATGAAGAATTAACACGTGCAACATTTTTGTTTTTCACAGGTTGTTTTTGTTTTGTCCACAGGTGTTACAGATATTGGGGATAAAAATGGGGTCTCCAAATTAATTGACAAACCTGTTTACATCATACAACCTCTACAAATCAAGCATTTGTCTGCATGTTCCCTCTTTGAAGATGTTTCACCATGGTGCATGTTTTTTCCAACAACTTGCTGATGATTTGGTATTCTGTATACTGTTTTTGAGTCACGCTGCATTTATTTTATTTATTCAGCATTTCTCTCTCAATCCCTATTATTGTCTCCCATCTGCTCAGTGTAAACACAGCCTGCAAGCCACCTGAGAAGTTCTGAATTCTTGTCACATGACTGTTGGTTACAGCTAAATCAGTCGGAGCTTCTCGGCTGTTCTGAGGAATTATTTTTCCTTTTTCCTCCCCCTTTTTACAGAGTCTACTGCAAATGGTTTAAGTTTGGTAAATCTTTGAAGGAAATTTTTTTTCACAAGAGCATGTAAAAGCTGAAAATCTAACAATTCTTTCTGTTTTACGGTTTCTAGCTGTGATAAATAGTTTAATTTTGGTGATGTTCTTAAAGAAAACACAAACGTGATGGCCTGTTTTGGGGTTCAGAGGGTTAAAGTGAACTAAGAATTGATCAGACAAGTTGTAATGACAAGGAAAAAATTGTAAAGGTTAAAGTATGAATTAAAATAAATGGTTTTGGGCATAAAGTGAGGAAAATCAGTTCAATAATATACTGTTTTTATCTATTTTGTCTCAGGGTTTGATCATTGGTATTCCACGGTTAAAAATTAAACATCTTTCCTTCACTAGGCATCAAAACAAGATCAAGCAAAGACACTCAGCAAGCTTGCTGCTGCATTTTGCCATCACAAATCAAAGTGGTCTGAGAATTACAAATTATAAAACCAGGTACGAGTAAACCTCTGTTTATCCAAAGCCACAATTCTGACAAATTGTTACCCTGCTCATTTCTTCGGTGTACAGCAAACAGACCTTACTGCCTTCACCCAGCAACACCGCTGTCAACCGCAGCAGACACCAGGCCAGCTGCAGTATATTGCAGCATTCTAAGCAAATAATCAGCTGTTTGCAGCCACTTGGAGGAGACACACAACCCCACAGTCTGTAGTGCTGTTTTCCTGCGAGTGTTTTTGTCCTACAGTCCTGAACACATGGCGCACAGAGAGAAAACAAGATGTAGGAGCTCTTTCTATTTACAAGCCTGGAATTTTTCTGCTTTCCTTCAGCTCACTCTTAACTCTTTTCTTGAGAGAGGTGCAGGTGTCCAACGCAGCCTATCCCTTATATTTCATTCCACTCTCTGCTTCCTATAAAGACAAATCCCCCTTCCTGCCAGGTTGATGTGTAATGTTATATTTTATTTAGCCCATGTGTGATTCTCAGAAGCACAGGTGTACTGTAACATGCCAAAGTTCAGTCATACTATTGATGGATCTGGAAAGCTATCTGTAATTCATGAGTGTTTGACACCTCTCAAAAACCTGACAAAGATCCTTCAGGGATCAAGCTGTGCTGATAAAGGCTGCCTATGTATTACAGTCCTTTCAGTAAGCAGGAAGCTTTATTTGAGTCCAGAAATCACTCATGCTTGACAGAACTATGCACACCCCTGACACTGACAATATGTTGCTGTTGATGCATTTCTACATCAACATAGTGGTGCAACTGCATGACATTTTTAGGTCTAGTTTTTCCTTATTGCTGTGCATCTTTATAAGCTTGTCTTTACGGATATAAAGTCATCCTAACATGCGTCTTTTCAGGAAAAAATAAATAAAAAATGGCAGCACATAATGATACAGCAGCTGCGGTTCTTACCTCAGACTCATCTGTGAATTCCTCACTTGGTTTCCTTCCCTGAATGAAGAGACACGTTGAGTTTTGATTAAAGTAAGACACCAAAGTTTACATTTGGAGGCTGGTGCATGTGCATTTAAACTACTGCATTTTTTTGGAGATTAAATACAGACATAGCACCACTGTCAAGCTCTAACATCCCGATTTTATCCCCTCCACGCTACAGACACGTCATATAACAAGCCATATCATAACAAAAAGCAGCTGACAACATGTTTATCAACATTTCTGGTGTGTTTTGATGCAGCTATGTATAAAACATCAACATTAGCCAGCTAGCATTAGCATGATGTGCTTACCTCTTCCTCCACTTCCGCCATTGTTAGATTCGTTAGCGGTATATCCGAAGACAATTGTTATAATATTTCAACATGTGTGACGAAAACACATGTTGAAAATCCGCTCAATGTGTGTTTTGTGCCTAAAAATGTCCACTATAACGTTACAACAAAGTGAATTGTTGTTATCGAAGCCAGCTGCCTGTCATAAGTTAAATCACATGACTGAGTCAAAGCCGTGAGGCATTGTGGGTATTGAAGTCTTCCACACGGAGGGGCGACGCCAACGGCCGAGACGAGGGATGGACTCAGCAACTAATAAAAAGAACAGGTGACAACTTACATGTGTTTTGTATTTTTTGTCCTAAAAAGTCCGCGCACGTTTGAAATTAGGTTTTAGTCGCTTTAAACTCGTTTTTTTTCACGTTTCAGACAGCACGTTTCTGAAGGAAATGTCTTCAAGCGAAACTGAGAAAGTCTTGAACTGCGTCAAGAGCAGGTATGTAAAAACCACAAATCACAGCCTCACGGACGTTTTATTACACCAGCCTTAACAGTTTGAACAGGTGCCAAATGCTATAAATTAAAACTGGACTATTGTCCTCCAAACTTTTCCCAACGGGATAAAACGGTTGATTGGTGCTGAGATTAAATCATGTGGTGAAAAGTAGCCAAGTCAGTACATTTACTCAAGTACCAGTGGTACTGCTGGAGTATTTCAGTTTTATTTAACTTCATATATCTTTTATCTTACATTTTAAGAAGAAATATTGTGAATTGCTTTCACTACATTTGCTGTTTACCCTTTTCACCTTCAAAACATATAATAAATGTAGTATTTTAATCCAGTAGTAGCAGGTCAGACACCTTCACAACAGCCACATACAACATTAAACTACCATATACATCAATTAACCCATGATAATTAAAAACAAGCAGTATAATATGACACTTAAAATGGTATTTTTGCTCTACAATGGGTGCTTTTTACACGTTCCTACATGTATGTAAGTAGATCTGCAGAATACAGAAGATTAACTTATATGGTACCTCCTCCACTGAGTAAAAAGCAGTATTAAATTATATATGTCCTCTTTGATTGTGTGAGGAACAAAACTGCATGGATACAAGCGTTATTATCAAAACTTAAAAGTGCATATTGTGCAGAATGGGCCCTTTTATCTTGATTAATTAATGTTAGCGGTCAGATAAATGCTCTAAAGTAAAATGTACAGTATTTTCATGGGTAAAGTGGCATAAAAGACAATTGTACAGCACCGCACTAGTTTTTTTTTCCACTCTTGAACAGCTCTTGGAGGGAATTCTGAACCCATCACCAACAAAGAAAAATCCTTTTATTAAAAACGCATGCAAACAACCAAAACTTTACACATAAAAAACCATCTTAAATGATTTTTAATGCGTGTTTCAATCACACTAGTCATTGGTTTTGCATATTTGCAGACATTCCTGGACACGGTGGCTAAATCAAGCCTTCAGATATTGGTCGACTCCTGTGGTCCTTCGTCACTCTGCTGACAGCTGCTTGCCAGAGTCCAGATGAATGCCAACGGTATGATTTGCCTCTTCTTTATTGAGATTGTCTCACACCCCCGTCTTGCCTCATCCATCCTCAGGAGAATCCTAATGCACTGATACCAAGGGGGAATAATTTTTTTTTTTCTTTACAATCTGCTTAGCAATGATTTATTGATTGCGGCTTCCACCCTCACAGAGAATTACCGATCCTTTTTGGGAAATCAGATTTTCACACCTTTCATGAGTGTGTATGTGGCGCAGGTCTCCAGAGACAGTGTGAAGGGAAACTGACTTTGAGGAGCAGCGGTGTGTGAATCTCTGCGGTGTCACTACTCTGCTGCCAATGGTATGTCCAATGGATGGCCCTGTGATTCTCTGCTCCTTTCCCCATCTCTCTCTATAGTGTTGCATTATTTATTAGTTGATAAATACAGTGTCCAATCTGGATTTCAATATGCTTTCATTCCCTTTCAAAGCATTAGAACGCATGGTTTGCCCACTCTCAATATCATAAGCATGCAGTAGCCCCACCAAGGTATGAGCATTTCTTAGACAAAAAAGGAAAATAATAAAAACAACCCTTGCCCTCATAGGAGGAGTCAGATTAGTGCACTGAAAGCTTTGATGCTCCAGAATGTCAGCTCGGTGGATCGATCTAGCAAAAAACACACACGCACACACCTGACCAATCAGAGGCGTCTGTCTGTTGTGGACCTGCTGGGCACCGTGGTTTACAAGCTTCAAAGAGCTCCTTTTAATACACTGCTTTGATAGCCCTCAGCCTTCACTGACCCACCAACCATCCACTGGGGAGCATTTTAGCTTTAGCGGAGTACAGAGGGATAACTGTTGATCATATTAACGAGCGTGGAATAAAAAAAAAAATATTAATCTCAAGTCTTGACTATATACACTCCTGGCTTACTATTGCAAAGGAATGCACACAAAACAAGTACGTTTGCTCTTGATTTTGCAGATTAAATTAAACAAACCTGCATTTTTCATGAGTAAATTGCAACAATTATTAACGACGCTAGTAGACGTTTGTTTGCATAAAGGTGCTCTGTTGAAATTGTCACTCAAATATACAAGGATTCATTTGCTACAAGATGTAGGGGGGACAGTTTGGTTAATAACCCTAAGGGGGAGACAAATCATCATCTACCAAACCACATTAGACAACTCAGGATGCTGCAAAGTAACACAACACATACATATAATATAATTAGTGCTTCAGAATTATTGTTTCTTGCCACTTTCTTATTGATGCATTAGTTCTGTAAACACAAAGTCAGGATGTAGTATTTAGCTCTCAGAAAAGAGTCAGATTTGTTTCATTTTTCTGTTATATTTTCAAAGCAACGTTGCACTTAAAAGACAAAAATGTAATAAGCTCAGCTGTGTTTAACATTAATGAAACTAATATTACCTTTTGCTGAACTCACTCCTAGAAAATGAACCAAAAAGTGACAGAGAAAGAAATACATTTTATTCGTATTACTGTAGCAATTAAGCTAATATCTAATGGCTGACATAAGATATTATTATTCATCATTATCTGTGTCCTTGCGTGCACAGGTCGTAACAGTTGCATTTCACCAGGAATAGCACCCTATTCGGTTCTAACTGAAAAACAAGTCGCCTAATGACAGTGTTTACCAGCTTTTAGTGACTAGGTCACTTAGACCTGTGATACCAGTTTAGAAAAAAATCCGTTATAGACTGATTTCTGACCAGAGTGCTTGGAATACATTTACAGCCCCAAAAAGTCACATAACCTGACAAAGCAAACGTATGATTTGACATGACATTAATGTTTAAGAACACAGAAAGCTTGAAAGAGAATTCTGTCTTTTGAGTAAATTATAAACCTCATTCTGTCGTAGGTTTTTCAGACTAGACTGTTCTGGTTCAGGGTCACTGGTGTACTCAGGCCTTATTCCAGCATGTGTGAGCCACAAAAAACACCCTGAATATGTCACCGGTACATTACAGAGATCCTAAAAAGCACACGCTGTGTCTTAATTCCAAACTTAATACTTATTCTGAGCTGGTTTTAAATATGCAGTCCGTTCTCTCTGGGGAGTGAGAAAATTACTTGCAAAAGTCTCTGCATACTAAAAAACACTTGAGTTCTGAGTGCGCTGTTGTTTTGACTGCTCACAAGGCAATGTAGAAAGAAAAACAGGTACTGGAGAATATTACACTGATGATGATATAGGTAGGAGACATTGGAAAACAAAAGCAGGTATTGATTGAATTTGTGATTTCAAAGTTAGATTTGTTTTTAAAAAAAAGAAGAAAAAAGAGTTTCACTTGTGAGATGTAAGGCTGTTAGTAACTGTCATTTTCATTATCAAATTATCTGCCAGTTATTCCGTCAATTAAACAATTAATTATTTTGTTCATTAAATGTAATAAAACCTGCATATTGTAATATCCCACAGCCCAATGTGACGTATTCAACTTGCTTGTTTTATGCACATATTAGTCTAACACCCAAACATATTCAACTTACTGCTATGTATGAGTAAGAAAAGTCATAGTAGTAATAGTAACTTATTTTAAAAGCTTTGAAAAAAAAGGTTTTTGCTGAACTAAAATAAACCACCAAAGTAGTTGCTGATTAATTTTATGATTCACTAACTGATTAATGATTGACTGTATCAGCTCTGCTTCATCTTTACCTTCTTCCATGTCCTTGCTGTTATCTTCAATATTTAACTACTACGTCTTTTTCTCCATTTAACTTCACTCGTTCTCTTAAATAATTCTTAAGCTTCATCAGTAAATGTATTGCATACTTTCTGGCTAATACAGAACAGTGCAAAACATGCATTTCGATTTGCTATCTGCTCACTTTGCATGCAGCTGGAATATAGATATATAACAGCAGTAAATACTGGTTTAAATATCCAAGCTCATTGTAAATAAGATCTACCAGTCAGTTATAATGAGTGTTGTTTTTTTTTTTTCTCCGTTCATCACCATGAAAAGCCTTGAGTGTTCAGTCACAGACTGAAACCGCTCACCTAGTGTCCGTCACACTGGGACAGCCCTGGTCAGACCACCAGCTCTTAGCATGGATATCTGATGACGCTCGGGACTCACTGCTAACCACTGATTCTCCGGCTATTGGGGGTATTTGGAGAGCGGGAGGCAGAGGTGGGTGGGTGGGTAAGGGGGGGCATCAAGTGCTTTTTCTTGTTTCAGCAACCTGTTCCCGATCCGTGGCCAGACTGAGTGAACAGAGAAGAAACGAGACAAACCTTCTCCCCCATGTCTGCTCCCGCCAGCCTCCTTCCACACACTTTCACAAGCTCACGTTATTTGCTTTAATCAGGGCGTCTGAGGGTTACTTTAAAAAATGAAGCTAATCCGTTACACATCCACTGCTTAGAACCAGTAATGTCATTTCTTATGGTAATTTCCTAAATATCCCCTTTTTATTATGTATTTTTACAATAAGATTAGAGTTATCCCATTATGTGTAATTACATTACTCCCTCGGCTTAAATTAATAAAAACATCCAATTTGGTGGCATGATTGCAAGAAAGGCGAAGCCGGCTGTTTGGAAGTAATTAACAGCAGCGTAAGATGGTGAGAGATGTGTTGCCCCCTTATCCTGGAGCCTCAGAGGCCAGGGGAAGATTAGAGCTCTGATCTCATTCCCAGCACTTGTTTGGAGTCTGTCAGGAAGAGAAATGCCAGCATTAGAGAGGTACCGCCACGCTCCTGATATGATGAAATAAGGAGAAAAGGGGAAAGGGAAAAAGATGGAGGGATGGACAGAAAGGACCCTGCCCTTCTCTAAAGTGTCAGTAGCTTGTTTATTCTATTTTTCATCGTTGCTGCTGGGGCAAAGATTCCCATTTTTCCTTTATTTTTTCCCCCCACCTCCCTAACAAAAACCAGTGCTCTCATTTTTTATAGGTCTTGCAAACTCTCATGCCCCAGTGAAAATTACATTGTGAAACGGTAGAAATTTCAGGGGCTGCCTATGCTCTCCGCTGTCCCTCTGAGCTTTCAAACAGTCAACAGACTGTGAAGAATAAATAATAAAAAACTATTGATTATTTTGATGACTGCAAGATTCAATTAGGTATTAATTTTGCCCTCCAGTGGACCTATCAAGCAACTCAAAGGAGAGGAGGTAGGAGGTGGGGGTGGACCCAAATGCATGCAGAGTGTGGCCAAGCTCAGACAGAGGGGAAAATGTGTTTACCTCGGCGGGCAGAGAGGTGCATTGATGCGCAGTGTCCCACATTTAAGTGCTCCACAAATGAAGCCCTGATGACTAGTGACATTGTTACCAGGGATATGAGTATTGACCAGTCGGCTCACGCTTTTTAACGACAGCTTAAACTACTCTATTGATTAACATTTTCATAGATTATCATGTGTCATATCAAAGTGGGCAGATTCCCGTGATGAGCACATTAAAAAGGCCCCTCTGGGTAGGAATTCATCGACCACTCTGATAGACATGGGGGCGGGAGGGCTGCTGATGATGATGGGTGCAGGGGCAAGATAAGACTCTTTTTTTTTTTTCTTTTTTCCTTTCTGTCCCTATACGAGCTGGTTACCTGTCCTTTGCTCAGACATATTTAGGTTGGACTCGATTCATAAATAAGAAAGAGGGCCGTGGTCCTGCTGATCTGTGCCTCAGAGCCTGAGGTGGGGTGAACACTGTCTGAGGAGCTTTCCAGTCAGAAGACACAAGGGGGAAGAGACAGAGGGAGTGAAAGCGGGAGGGAGAGAGTGTATGAACAAGAGAGGGAGAGAGAGAGAGAGAGAAAGAGGGAGGGAGGGAGGAGGTGACATCTCCAGGGCTTGTCTTAGGAAGCAACCTCAGGCTTGAACCTGTGGTGGCCATTCAGATACAGCAAGGTTTAGGAGGCTGCTTCTGGTTCAGAAAGCATGAACTAGCTGCTCCCCGCGCTGTGGTGGCATGTTGTAGCTGCTGTTTGACTGATTTCAACATTTGGACTTTCTGAAAAACACTTTTTTTTTTCTTTTTCTTTTTTTTTTTTTACTCTTTTTTGCTGGAGCTTGGTCTAGGTAAGAGAAGTTTTTCCAACACTTTCAACTTTTTCTTGAAAGAAAAGTTTTCTTATTTTTAAAGTTAAAAAAAAAAAAAAGAAGAATTGTTGTGCGCAAGTGTTGGGAAAAATTGTTCTGTTTTTTGCATCATGATGTTATAGTTTATTTCTCTGAATTTGCTCTATTCCGAGATAATAGTCTTAATCGTGTCATGTAGATGGTGACGAAAAAATGCAAATAATTGGGGGAAAATTTGGGAACGTCGGCGACTTCATCTCTTGTTTAAATCAGGCCTTAAGTTCACGTTGTCTCACGCTGCGCTGCAAGATGTCACCTTTGATCTCATTTTGTGTCCCCCGCTATGTGAAAATTGACATAATCAGTGGTGTGTATTTTTCCCCTCATATCTTTCTCTCAGATGTAGAATTAGATTTATTTCATTTATTTATCAGCGCACAGCCGATGGACCTCTTTGTAGACTGCTGTCAGCTTAGTGTTTGCTGAAGATGAGGCACATGTCAGGTAGTAATGAGCCCTTGGAGATGGATGTATCACCGTTTTAGGGCTGCAGGGTATAATGGTAAAGCCACGCGATCCGTAACAGTTCTTCACCAGGCAGCAGCCGGCAGTATCAGCGGGGTAGCACCAGCCTCAGATAAAAGAGAGAGCTGGAGAGGGAGGGAGCAGGAGAGAGAGGGAGAGTGATGAGTGAGCGATAGAAAGGAGAAGCTGGGTAGAGAGAGAGTGAGTAGAGACATAGAGAAGGAGCCGGTGAGGGTGAGACGCCGAAGCACATCTAACCAGGGGCATTTTCTCTTTTTTTTCTTCCTTCCTCCTCCCTGTTTCCCACCTGGGCTCCCAGCTCCCTCCAGGATCCGATGATTACAGGGCAGCTGAGCAAGCCGCTGCTCTCCCTGCGCAGCGACATGAGCGCGGCAGAACTCCGGGCGGACGACAAAGCGGCCACCCCAGACAGCGATCTGAACGACGAGCCCCTGCTCCTGCCCTCCGAGGCCACGGACAGAGAGGGCACTCCCAACAAGCTTTACGGTAAGTCCCGTCACACCTCACGTCTTGTGCCTTTTCCTTCACAAAGCTGCCGGCTGAGGTCTGGGTTAGGCAGCGGTGAGGTGCAAGCAGAGGGCTTCCAGTGCTGGGACAGGTGTCAGCGGTGTCAGGCAACAAACTAAGTGTAGACGCGAGCAAGTCAGTGTTTGGCACTTTGAGGATTAGATCTGTTAGGGGTAACATTTTCGTTTTAAAGTCTTCAGATTCATTTATACAGGAGACAGTCTGTGTCAGTTTAAAGTGTACGAACAGTCCTACAAGTAATGAAATGCAGTACATTTTTATTGCACAGTCAGTTCTAAATACGTCCTCATTTTTAAAATACTTTGACCACTTTGTTACTTGTGTGTGTTTTGGGGCATCAGCTTTGCAGACTCTCCTTTATATAAAATCTATTAAAAAGTTTAACTGACCTGTAAAAAAAATCTAATTTTACCTGTGAGGATATTTTCCTTAAACTCCATCGTAGCAGCCCTCGTAGTGTTTTGTAATATCATGCAGCTTTTCCGTAAATCAAATGGAGTACTGCTCTAATTGTAATTTAAATATAAATTAAATGTATTTCCCGTTATGCTATTAAATCATAAATTACTCATTAGTGGAATTAAAACTTAGATTTTGTACAAAATGTGTTCATCTTCAGCACTTCAGATATATTATTGTTTCTAGATTCTTGCTGAGGTTTATTTTTTTTATTTAGTTTTAGTTCTTTGAGTTGCAAATTATCTCTCAAATTAGACAATTTCTCTATCAGCATGCCCATTATTTTTGCAGTTATCTCATTAATGGAGTGTTGACACTATTTTGGTTGTGTCTAGATAAGTGTGTTTCTTTTATTATTAGCTGTTTCAGTCATGTGGACAAATTCAATCACTGGGGCTCGTTATGAATCAATAAGCATAATGACACAAATAATCATTTAGCAAATTTCCTAATTATAATTTGTAATGAAAAAGTGACTCAAGCTCTAAAGTTTTTTTTTTTTCTTCAGATGCTTTCATTATAGAGACAACAGAGTGAATATCTGTATTTACATCAAATTGCACTGTCCAATAACTGCGGATTTCACACATTTATTCTGTTACAGAGAGCTTGAAGAATTTAATTTGAATTTATATATTCAATTTTAGGGAAATTATGTGCTCTCATCCTTATTATTTGTCAAATTTACCCATCTCCATGTACCAAATTGTTTCTAAAAGTTTCCTTTTTATTTAATTTAAATAGTAGATTTTACATTCAAATTTTGTTAAGATCAATTTGAAGGATTTAAAAAGCTGATTTGCTTATCGTTTAACCTTTTTGTCTAGTTTTAATATTACTATTATATTATTCATTTTTTTGATGTGGATGCAAGATGACAAGTGACAAAATCCTTCTCTAATGGCTTTAGATGTTTGTTTTGAATATTTATTCAAACTTTGGTGCCTTCTCAGCTTGTGATGGTCTGTTTGTCTGTTTTTCCATTTCTGAAAGTTAAACTGTGTGTGTTTGTGTACGTGCTTGCCTGCTGGATGTGAGTTTGTGAGTAAGTGATTTTGGTATATAATTGTTTTTTGATGGTTATGAATTTATAATGCAGTACACAGTGCTTTTTTTTTTGGTTTGTTAGGATTTAATAAGAGTTGTTAATGGAATATGACTATGTGTGACTCTGTCTGACTGTGTGTGTGTGTGTGCTGCCTGAGAAGTGGCAGAAAGTATAGTAAAGTGACTATGGACGGAGCTTGCCAAACATTTGTGAACAAAATAAACTTAGAATTTGGAGGAGGGAGAGCCGAATATTACTCTCAAACCTAATCAGTGAGAGTTCAGCTGTCTTTTAAATCCTTATTTCAAGAATAACCTGAGGCTAGTCTTCTAAACAAGGACTGCGTACTGCAGGATTTGTCTCAAAAGTGTTGCAATTTGGTTTAATAAGCATCAAGTCTCTCCCTCTTTCTTCCTTTCTGATCAGTTTTTATTTGACTTCTCTCCTGCTTCTCACTTACTTCTTTTTGTTTCTCTTTTTCACTCATGCACGTACACTTTAAATGTCATTAATTGGATTTCTATTTATTTGTATTTGAAGCTATTAATTTTAGCATAACAAATGTGCTTCCAGTCATTTCTGGAGCCATGAGATTAAAAATTTTAGCGTCAATTTTCTGCTTGGCGTTTGCTGAGGGTCTGTCGTCATGTAGCACGGTGCTGGTCGGGGCCGCTCTTGTGTAACTTGTGAATTTGGGGGGATGGTTTCTCTCTGCCCGGTGGCAGAGCCCTGGGCTGCGCCAGCAGCAGGTTCGGCTGCCCACATGACCTGTCAGAGAATGGCGAGGAGACGTGGCACAGTCGTGTCTTCTGCAGGGGGAGATAGGGAGGAGACAAGGTGGGGGGGCTGAAGAAGAGAGACTCAGCATCTTTCTTTCTGTCTTTAAAAGCCTCCAAACTAAAAGGAAAGGTGTAGTGGTAGTGGCTGGACCCTCGAATTTTAGTACCTATAAGGAATTCGGACGGTTGTCTCCTTGTTGCACAGATTGTTTTGTTTGGTATTTTGTTGAAGTTTGAGCGAACATGTTGGGTATGTTTCTGTTTTAACTGCAGCTGATGGATTATATTATCTGCATGAGTTAAATGAAGCTTCTCCAAAACTAAGTGAGCGTAACACATGCAGCTATAAAAGTAAAAGCTAGACTGTTCATCTTCATTTCCTAAAAGACCAGTGATGCAGTTGGAGCTATTTTGGCCAAATTAATGAATAAATAATTTATGAAAACAGAAATTTTGGAGAAAACTTGTTATCTTTAGGATTGTTTCTTTTGTTGGATTTGTTATTGTTGTTAATTGAGTTGCATTTGCTGGGTTTTGTGTTTGCTGTGAACTCTCATGGCTGCAAAGAGATTGTATTAAGTTTGCAATTCACCATTCTATTATCAGCCTGAATGCCACTGATATGAGAGCAACCCTGAAACAAGCCTTTAAACTAGGCCTTACATTATTCAGTGGTTTTCTTTATGTGGTTCAGCACCGTGCAGAAGCCACAATATTTACATTCTTGCCCTTTTCTGGGTTTGTGGGGAAGAAGCAGGAGATGAAGGTGTACTTTGATTCCTCATATTCAGTAGAAAGAAAAATTAGCACTTTGTTCTGTTTTACGTCTCTTACTTTGAAACATCTTCCCGATAGAATGCTCCAGTTTTGTGACTGACAGACGCACACAAACCAACATGCTTATCACACGCATGAAAAAAAAAAAAAACCCAGCACACTCATAGTTTCAAGGAAATGCAAATCACATTGAGACCTAATTTACTCCACTTGAATTTGAGTATCATGTAGAGGGAAATTAAAATGCTCTTAAATGCTGTTAGAATAGCATTTATTACCTGCCTCCAAGTGCATCTTTTCATTCATGATTAAAGCAGTTTTGAGGGTAGTCTTGTGCTGAGGACAGCCAGCAACTGAAGCGTTAAAGACTCACAGAAAATACATAAAGTTGCGCAAGATCTCTTGTCAGTTGGAGAAAATGTGTCAGAAATGTGTATTTTCTGGGAATTTATATCCACACGAACATTTTAGACTCATGATCACGAACACTTTGAGTCGTTTTTGCTGTCACATTTCTGAACGTCGACATCGCTGCGTGACTACATTGAGCTGTAATTTCGTGTGCCATATATTTGTTTTTATATTTCGAGAGCCTTCCGCAACTTTTCGTCCGCATGGAGCTAATGCATGACTTTAGCGTGAGTGCCTTAATACTGTTTATGAGAGTTTGTGCCAGCATGAGAAGAAGAAGTCAGTGGGAGACAATGACAGTAGCGGTCATGTTTGTCTACAGTAAATTGTCCACCTTCTACACCCACCACATGCTTACTGCAGTGGTGAAAGGGTCGTTCTCCTCCTAAAAGCTTGCCTGTGCAAATAGTCTTCCACTTCAGGTAACAGGGGCTACGAGGCACCACAAACATCCTGCTGCCTTGTATTTATTCCAAGTAGAAGTGGACATTAGGTGGGAAAGCTGTGGTTAGTAGGGCAAGCAATTTTTTTTTCAAAGGACGAGATGGTGTTGGATGCGTACAGTTTCTGTCTTCTCTTCTCAAGCAAATCTCCCCCTTTCAGACATCAACAGACAAGATAATAAGACACTCAGAGCACAATTCCGTATTATATTCAGCAACCAAAGGCTCATCTCTTGTCAGTTTGCATTTACTCTCCCAAGGATGTGACGCTTCTATCATCATGCTGTCAAAGAGAGCCAGGCTGGAACGACAGGAGCACTCATTTCATACACTTACTGTCTACATGAAATGGTCTGCACTTATACGGATTCTGCCAAAATGGTGGAACATTTTCACAAAGGTCACCTCGAGACCCCCCTCCCCAAAAAAGAGCAAAATGAATCTTCATTGATTCCTGGTATTGGAGGTCATTCAGAACAAAAAGTCCACTCCGGATGGCGCATCTGCTGTAATGCTGCATGTTGCTTTTATGTTTTTTTTCTGCCTCATTAGGTTTCGTTTACAATCCGATTGCACACTGGATTCGTGAAATTAATTTCATCTGGACTATTTAACACGTATATTGTGTGGAAAAGTTGCACTACGTTTACTTGAATGTAGCTTTAAACAAATTCGTAAAACTTTCTCAACCATTTCAGGTTTAGTGGTGTCAGCGGTTGAAAGATGCTGTGTCGAAATTTCTAATTCCACCTTTGCTTTTATCTGGTGCTTAGCTTGTAATTGGGCACATTAGGTATTCTGAAACTCAAATGTTAGATATTTGAGTGCTGTGTTGATGGAGAAATGCCAAGAAAGCATAATTATTAAATCTGTATTTGTATCATTTCCACTTCCTGAAAAATCGTAAACGACGCTAATTTATTTGATGTGGGCGTACTTGGTGTTAGTCATATATTGTAGGCAGGAGACAAAACTACTGTCTCTCATGCAAAATTCTCTTTCATACACACATCTAATCACACAAAGAGACGCGCACAAACACACACTGCTTGAGGCTCGAGTTCTTATTATTTTTGTGTAATCAGCTTAGTGAGCAGGATGCATGGTGGGATAGGCTGCTTGCTGATGCAAAGAGCCTCGTAATGTTGTGTGGTGAGGTTAAGTAATAAAGTGGCGCAAACCCAGTGCTGAATGGGCCACGCTGAGTAAATAAGAGTGGATAAAGGAGACCGAGGGGGAACAAGTCTCTCCCCAGGAGGTGGATCTCATTATGGGGATTTCAGCTGTCTGCGCAAACTTGAAAACAAGCTTAATGCATGCCTATAAAGCAGGTGTAATACATTTGCTAATGTGCCCGCAGCGCCCATGGCTACAGCAACACAATCACTGCGTGGCAAGGAGGACAAGGAGGGGAGGATGAGCACGAGGCAGACTTCTTGTTTTCCTCACAAACAGCAGCAAAGGTCATCAGGTTTCACGGATGCTTGTTTATGCAGAAATGACTTTGAGCAACACATAGAACTTCAAAAATAACCGACAATATAATTCCCCCCATTGTCTGCATGTATAAAATTAAGAAGATTATTTTTGCCTTGACTAGAAAGAATTCCAAAGAAAAGCGCATTGCAAGTTCTATAGGTGGGCATCTGTGGAGAAAATAAATTGAATTTCAGTACGCATCTGTTTTAGTTATACACTTTCTTTAAGTTGGGGAATAATTTTCAAAAAAAAATGTGCATGTCTAGTACGCGCTCCATAACCAATATCAATAAGCCTTTCATGTAGAGCTAACAAAGAGGCATCACATCTCCTGGCACGGACACGGTTGGTGTTGTTGAGATGTAATTGAAGCTGCAAGGGTCACATTTTCGGAATAGAAATTACAGTCTTGTCTTTGACTTGTGTGGCGTGAACCAGAGATGCATCCCACAGCCCTTGTGTCCTTCACAAGCCTTTATTATTTATAACGCTCACTCTTTGAGCAATGACCAGTACTAATGCATAACCTTCTGTCCTTCTGGCTGATTCGCTTCCTTTGAAACCAAAGATTGAGGCAGGAGAAGTGGGTGTATGGTGGATGAGGCAGGGGTGTGGGCGGGCGAAGGGGGAGAGCTAGTATAGGGCAGTGGAGATCCAGGCTATCGAGAAGTTATTATGTTTTTTCCCTTTATATCTGAGGATGTGGAATAACACTGTGATGCTTCTTTTCTCCAGAATAGAGTTATGGGCTTCAAAGCAATACTATTTCCTGACGTCCCTCCTTCCACTATTTGTCTGCTCCAACGGAATAATGTGCTGGGAGTGGTGGGGTGGGGTGGGGTGTCTTTTAGCTACATGATTATTTGCTTGTTTCCACCTGTACCCACTCAGCTCTGTAAATATCACCACAACAGGGGAATACAGTAACATTGAATACAGTACTTTTTCCAGATAAACTCATTTCTAGATAAACTCCGTTTAGCTCAGGTTCAGTGGAGGAAAGATATAGTCTTGTGCAGCCTGTATCACCTGATGTTATCCTATAGTGATTGAGCCTGTGCTGCGGCGCTGCTGTGATCCATTGTTATTATACCTCTATGACAGAAGGAACGGGTGAGGAGGAGGGGAGGAGGAGGAAGAGAGGAGGCTTTGAGGGGCAAGGGGTAGAAAGTGGGACATAGGCAGCATTAGTGCCGGATAGCCTGGGGGGCCGCGGCTGATGTGTCAGGCATGACATGTGGGTGTCTAGCCCCCCACACGCACACACACACAAACACACACACACACTCTGCGCTGGACGGTCCTCACACCCCACCGGCTACTGCTAAATGTCCTGCAGCTGACCACACGCATCTCAAGGTGGACAAAAATCTGGAAAGTAGCTGTTTACAATTTCAAGATACAAGTTTGAAGCTCATTAGTAGACGTACAAGTCGTATATTCTTTCATTTTTTAAAATTAATATATTTATTTTCTGATTAATTTTTAATTCTAGTAAATGTCAGATACCATTACACCTTAATAGAACCTGAGACAACATCTTCATATTCCTTGTATTACCATTCCTTGTTTTATAACAGCCTTAAACTTAATACCACAGGAGTTTACAATGCTTTAAATCAGAGAAGAACATCAAATATTCACATTTGAGAGGCTGAAAGTATAGAATATTTTGGATTTTTTATTTATTTTTTTTAATAGATGACATTAAATTGACTGCTGGAGTAGCTGCCTCACTGTTAGCAGTAGTCCTACCTGCCCTAGTCATTAAAAAACTGTTTTATTTTAATTTGGCGCCAGAAACTGTGAAGTTTTGAGCATGAGATTGTAATCCGTCCTTCTTTTCTTTAAGCACGATAGAACTGCAGCTAAAAAAAAGTGTTTCATTATTGATTATGCTGCCAATTATCTTTTCAGTTAGACGATCAATGGTCTGATGTATTGGTTTGTAAACATTAGAAAAAAGTGATTCACAAAGATAAATGTTTAAACGTCCTGTTTTGTCCGACCAATCGTCCAAACTCCAGTTGTATTCACTTTACGTGATGTAAATGTTGGAAACCCTCACATGAGAGCTTAAGCAATAGAGTTTTTTTTTACATTTTTGTTTAACAAAAATCATTTCAGCTTCAGTCAACTGAGCCCTGGGTTATATATACGGACAAAGTGAAGGTGTATGACACAGAGTGAGAGGAAGGACTTTTTTCATCACGGGGTTGTAGGCTGCAGGCAGCAGAATCCTATTTACAGCAAATATCATTTAAGTAATTTAGGAGGAGGAGAAATAGTGAAGCAGGCATCTCCTAAAAGGCTTACAGCTTTCTAAAGCTAGTCATCATCTCAGCGTACCGCCTTTGCTGATGGCCGTAAAAGGATGAAGAATAATTTGGATTGTTATTTGCCTCTTTCAACCCTGAGCTAATCAGGTTGACATTGCTTTGGGAATGAGGAGGACGCTCCATAACAGATGTGCTCATGTGCAAAGTGTCCCAAGTCCCTCGTGAGGATGAAACACAAAAGCCCTCTTTTCCCCTTCTCCTCCTCCTCCTTCTCTTCCCTTCTCCATTTTCCTCTCTCCATCACACCATCTCTCCTTCTTGACCTTTGAAATGGGCATTGCCTCTTCTCACCAATTTACCTCCCTCTGGTCCCTCTTGTGCTTGTGCTGCTTCCATCTCCACTCCAGCATCAAGGGAGAGACAGGTAAGAGCTGGAGCAGAGCACTCTCATGTCAGAGAGCCTTTTGGTGAAGACCTGTGGCCACGAGTGAGAGCTTAAGTGTTGGAGCACAGAACCCTTACTGCTTTAAGCATCCTTTGCATGCAGATTCCCCATCCATTCATCAGAAACTGGGGGCTTTCTTCTACAAACTGAAGTGTACAATTTTCGTTGTTTACATTGAAAACCTGCCGGTGGAGACACCTATTACTCCATTGCATCCATTTCCTCTTTGCATGTTCTTCTTCTTCTTCTTCTTCTTCTCCCCTTCTGCCCTCTGCGTCTTCTCTCCTCTGCTTGTGGCTTAACAGTCACCTCAGAAATAGTCACAGAACTGCTGAGGTGTAAAATCCTTTCTGTTCTGCACACTCCACGGCACCACCTCCTATGTAATTCCCTAACTCCATAATTCCACTTTGTGCCAGAATAATGAATGAGATAGATTTTTTCTCCCCTGTAAGGTCTACGCCCTTGCGCGATGAGGAATCAGGCTTTAATGTTGGAGGCCTGGAGAGATTGCCGTGGCCTCTTCTCACTCTTGCCCCGCGCTGCGCTCTTAATTAAGGAAATGACAGCTCTCCTAGCAGCAGCAGTAGCCATAATGTAGCTAATAGTGTTACAGGAAGACACTCAAAAGTCAGTCTCTGGTGATTTTCTATCCCCAGAAACACTATTGACCTATCCCTTGCAGCTTCTCCATCCAGGCCTCTAAACAGAGTATTACTTCCCTGCAGGTCCAGAGGGAGCCATCTGACTAAGAGCACCTGGAGTTATTGGCAGCAGATTATGCCCTGTGTTATTGTTGAGGGCTTTGGTGGGAGTAATGAAACACTGAGCTAAATCACTGGTGATTTTGGCTCTCTTGCATTCTACAAGGAGTTAAGTAAATCACTATAAAGCTCGCGCTGCATATTACAGGCCGCTCTTTTCTGTACAGCTTTGTGTGTAACATTACTTTTTGGTCTTTATTCCGCACTGCTTGAAACAGAAAAATTAAAATGAAAATGGCCTGTCTCTCTCTCTCAGCTCTCTGCGATGCCACATCAACTTTCCAAGTGGTATTAACAAAATCAATGGTCAAACAATCTGGGACAATTGGTTGCGTATTGAGGGAATTAAACCTCGTGTATGATGTGGCTTGTTGTCTGTCGGGACCCATCCTTTACGCTCCAACAGCTCCCAGATCCCTGTCCAACATAAACGCTCCGAATCAACAGCAACGCTTTTTGATGATGAAAATCATTATGCATGTTTTTTTGTGTGTTTTTTCTTTTTTTTTTTTTGCACTGCTGCAATAATTCCTCTCAGTAAACAATTAAGGATGTAATTAGCTCATAATCTCCGGTCTTTTTTAAATGTGAAATTGTTTTCCGTGGATTAGATTTCAGTGGGAAAATGATTGACAACATCTTAATAGCAAACACATGCACTCAGCCAGACATTTTCAAAAGGACCATTATAAAAATGGGGGTTGGCTGTTCATTCTGAATAGCCTGAATCGTTACCAGGCCTCTCTCGTACATTTGACAACTTACATAATGCATTTCCAGTAAAATAGCTTAAGTGTTAAAGCTTCTTTTATGGGCAAAAATTGATTCATAAATGCACTGAGGCGAAAGCTAACGTGAACACAAAGCTTTCAATAACACCCATTTTATACAGACTGTCAATGTATGAAGCGGTTGCATTAGACAAGGTGGCATGCTGATTGCTTTATGAAATCCAGGCTAATTGTTTTGTGGTGCAGTCCTTGGGGCACCCTGCATTAAGACAGGCCGAATGAAGTCAAATAAATATAGCTCTTTGCACCCCCCCTCCCTTAACACACACAGCCTAACACACACTCAACCCACAGAGGCCTTCTGCCTTGTGTGGCATTGAAAGTCGCTCTCCAGTGGCCACTTTGGTGATCAATGAAAGAGAATTTATATAGTGGTGGATATTGGCAATATTTCCATGACATAAGTCACATTAAAGTGCACCCTGTACCCTGTAATAATAAATAGAAGTAATAAAAATGAGCGTATTTCTCCTTAAAAAAAAAATTTCATCACTCAT
Organism: Stegastes partitus; assembly: GCF_000690725.1. Taxonomy (NCBI): domain Eukaryota; kingdom Metazoa; phylum Chordata; class Actinopteri; family Pomacentridae; genus Stegastes; species Stegastes partitus. The sequence goes on along the minus strand of NW_007578427.1, from coordinate 115,243 downwards.
CACTGTCAGTAGGAGTTTGGAATTAATAAGACTTGTTTTGTGTACGCAGTCAAGGTCATAAACCATACATTTTTTTGTACATTAATGGGCTAAAGGGTACTTTTGTTGTCAAGAATGAAGCTATGAGGTAAGGACACTTGTACCATCAACAACAGCAATTAAACTGCTCAGGAAATTCAAAAAAAAAGATACAGCCTGAATGTCCTAGATAAATGTAAAGCTATGCTGAATGTGCGTCGCCTGTTCTTTCATCCGTTTGGCCTCTTCTTTCATCTCCACTCACATCAATACATCCATTCATTCCATTTTATCCATTGTGTGACCTGTGTATAATCACAGCATCAAAGGACTATCTTTTCAGTAAAGGTTTGATCGAGATATTTTCTTTCCCCCTCCTCTCCGTATGCAGTATTAATCTCCATCTGGAAATCCATTTAAGAATCATTCACATTGGATAAGTAGATTTTTTTTAAACCGAAAAGAAAAGCAAAACGTGTACCAAGATTCTAGTAATAAAAAAGAATTGAAGATTGACTCCCTGGGTATTTCTCCTGTCAGCTATTTAATTTAGTTAAAGAAATTACACAAATCCTTCGGGGGGACGATGTGCATGTGTATTTATTTATTATTGATTTTTTCTCCCGCGATAAACATGTTAACGTTACAGATATTTGCAAAGAGATGAAGCTTTCTAAGTTATTGTGAAATGATGCAATGAAAGGCATCAAGGAATCGTTATTCAGTAAGTCTCAAACACTCTTTATCAGATAGAATACATTATTCACAACCAATATCTTAACTACAGTCATTAGCCATACTGTCTGGAGCTTATTGATGATTTTATAAAGTCTTGTTCTTTCATTATTAGCTGAATATCCTTATTTAGCTAATTGACTTTGTTATGATGGTAATTGGATAATACACTGGCATAGGAGTTGCTCAGTAGCACTGCTGGGTTTATTATTGTTATCACACTGTGGCAGCTGCATTTAGAGAATTGCCTTTGAGATGGCTGGAAAGTTTGAACGGCAGTAAATGAAAATAAGAGTGTTTCAAGTCTGGAGGAAAGAAATTGCTTTAATTTGATAACGTCCAAACTGAGAATTAACTGCTCAGAGACAATACCGCTAATGAAATTCAGTACAATTATTTATAGCCTCATAATATCCACTCTCTGCTTTTCCAAATAAATTTGTAATTAAACAGCAGGTTATGATGATCTCGTACTTGATCCGCGGCTTCATAATACAGCCACATAGCATTTCCTGTGTGCTCAGATTGATCTTGATTCCAGATACTGAGTGCACAGGGTGGGGCTGGGCACAACGTGATCTGTAATGGGTGAAATAATTGGTGAAAAGAGACTCGCTTGTCAAAATAGCCACTGCGTTTGCGAGGCTGATAAGCGAGAGGATGTGGACCTTTATCGAGACGCAGGGCCAGCCAGCCAGAGGTAGAAACCAGCTAGAAAAGCAGGCTTCCCCTTGGGCTTTCACATCAACCATCAAATGCTTGAGGTTCATTTGTTAGGTCATGCCATTCACCAATTATTTGGATTTTATGCAAAGATGAAATGATTTTAGTTGGCGGAGGGGAGTTTAAAATGTACTGCATAAATATACTTGACAGGCAATGAGATCTTGCTGGCAACGCTATTGAATTGTACGTTTTGTATGAAGCTTTTATGAAAGGACTAGAAACCACTGCACGCCTTGTATGTTTAACAAAAAAAAAAGAAGAAGAAAAAAACCTTTTCATCCGTGAATAAAATAGACACAATGAAACAGGGAGTTATTCTTTATTTAAAAGCTGCGATATTCCATTTAAGAAAATCGATCTTACAGTGGAAATGTGATTACATTTTTTTAATTCACTGCCAACATTGTGTTGTTTAACAAGGTTTTGTGGCCTTCAAATGCATTTCCACATGGTTTGCCTGATTTCATCTGCAAAATCCATTTTGTTCAGGGGGGAAGAGCTGTTGAATGAGGCAGACAGAACATTTGAAGAGATGTTCTGTTAACTTTTTGTGAGGGGTTTTTGTATCTTGCATTCAAAACAGGGTCACGCTTCTTAAATTACAGATGGCACATCAGCTTTTTATACAGTGGTCACCTCTGTGCTTTTAAAATAAGTAAGTCAATTTTATTGAGCCTGTAAATTGACTTAGTAACTATGAATAATAGAGGTTTCAGGCACACATGTGTGCAGTTTAAAAGGCTCCGTTTACTCATGCTTTTTAAAGAGAATAGAACAGAATAGGTTCATTCACCACAGGTTGTCCAGTTCTTTAAGAGTTTTATCATAAGCATAACACCCGTGTTACTTAAAATCAGTCTGTTTCATATACTATAGTATAGCAAAGCCTCTCAAAATGTATATTTGTCTTTAGTGTGACATTTTTGTGACTTAAAGCAACAATCTGTTCATAAAATCAAGCAAATCTGCTGCGTTTGGGTTTTTTCACACTTAATTAGCAACGTCAGCAGACATCCTACCAACTATCACCACATTTTGGGTGTGTTCCAATTCCTTTACTACCATATTATATAGGTGCCAGAAATAGATTTAGTGTGTCCCAATACGTAGAAGGTCAGTTGCCATAAACACCAGGATGTCCTGCTACATCCAGTTTGCAGTATGTAAGCCAGCATGCTTTATGGCCATTCTGACCCACAATCCTCTGCACAGAGGAAGATACGTCACATATGTCACAGTGTCCTACGCAAATATAAACAAGCTTGAGCAGCTGAGATCGCACAGACAGGTGACAACTCATTTCACACTACAGACGGCGGCAGACATATGAGCAAGACAGTCAAAGCTTAAGGCGCAATATTATGATAAAGTGGTATGTCCCAATTGTATGCGTACTAGATGCAACAGTACACACTTTGTAAGGGCAGCTGCACTACATACTGACAGTACAAAGAAAAATGCAGTGATTTGGAATGCAGGGTTTATGTCAGTTGTTGCTCAATCCTGATTGGTGCGTGAAATTATGTGCCATCATGTCTAACGGCACTCTGCCCCGTTCAAACCAGCTAACAATAGGAAAAAATATAGAAATCCCTCCAGTGACATGAGTAAAACTGATTTGACAGTGACAAAAAATAACCTTCTCGTGTACGACCTCAGGAGAAAAACAGGGTTTAAGAGGTTTTAAACTAATTATCTGAGGCAACTCGAAGAAACAGAAACTCTCCAAACTTTCCAGCTCACTATGTACCAGTATAGATAGGTTGAATCACTCAATCCCAGGTTGCACATTTGCTCAAGTGGGCAGAAATGATTGCAAAAAAAATACAAAATTGACTGCTTATTATCAGCAGCGTTCACTAAAAGAGACATTAAACGAAGCACACGTTTCTTAAATTTTTGAACTCAGTCAGAAACTCAAGGAACAAAATGTCACACTGATGACATTTTCATACAATCTAAAAATCTTCACAAAAGATCACTTAATAAAGATGTCTCCACATGAAAGGCTTCTATACTTTTGATAACTGCTTGAAGGTCAATCACAGATCAGTTTGTTCACCCAGGTTAAGGCTAATGTTGTAAAACATGGCACTTAGCAATAATAAAAGCCAAGAATCAGACCAGAAGATTAAACCATGAGTAGATATCCAGTGTTTGGAAGAATGTGTGTGTGACAGTGAAGGACCTTGTTTGTAGCGGCACAGTTTTGCCAGATTTCGTTTCTACGGCTCTCATCTTAATCAACTTATTCAAAAAGCATTAATCCTCTGAACCATGAAACTGCTTCAACTTATTTCAAGTTTTCCCATGAAAATTAATCCACAGTTGCTGTGAGTGTTGTGCCTCATACACATATTTGTCAATTAGTTTTGTATTGTTTGTTTGAGTGCTAACAATGAGAGAATCACAAAATGTGCTCTCATTGCTGAACCTAAATTACTTATTTTCTCACCAGCATCATATGTTGTCCACGTTCACAAAGCTAGATTTAAATTCTTTCAGATTCAGAAGGTAAAGCGCTCCTCATGTCTTTGTGTCCACAGTGAGGCATCATGCCATCTCAGTACACTCGAGGTCAAGGGGTGAGGGTCAGACCAGTCTTTCGGACCCTTTAGAGCAGCTCAGTGCACTGCTGAGAGATTCTGCGAGATAAGGATTGCTATGATAACCAATCGTCGGTGTCCTTTATTTTCCCCGCAGCCATCAGCAAGCTTATTATCATGTCCCTGTCTGCTCCGCTCCACTCTGCCCTCATAGCAAACAGGTCTAATTGTATCTCATAGCTGCAGGCTCAGAGCGGAGGGGGGGGGAGTGGGTTTAGATGAGTGATACTCAGTGATGTAAATGACTGAATAATATGGCCCCAGCGTTTGTGCTGGAGCTCTATCTCTCAGCGGTAATCTAGGCCATCGGGGACCCGCCAGTATGCATCATCCCCCATCAATGAGCCTCTCCGCTGGTTGGTAATTTATTCAGTGCTACAGCAGTTATTGATAAAGCACTTAAATACAAATTCCCCCCCTTTCCCAGCTGCCCTCCTCTGCTCTGTACGACTCTCCGTGTTGTAATATCACAGCGCGGTCCGTGTTGTGTGTTTATCTACTTATACTGCCTGTGTTGATCTCAGGTGGAATCTTTGTTTTCTCTTTTTTCCTTCTGCCTTTCTACATGAATCTCTGCCTGTTGCTCTTTCAGGAGCTCGTGACGGATCGGTTCAGTCTGACGCCAGCAGCAGTCCTTCTGAGCAGAGTCAGCTGGGCCAGTCTCACCCAGGATACCCCATGGGTCCACAGGTGAGTGGCAGGATATGAATCCACACTTAAAAACTGTGTGACATTTACATCACGCATAATTCTCTAGTAACTCTAGCAGTTAGGTTGCCCTCTTTCTGATTTGGACAGCATTTAATTATAATAAAAGTAATATGACAGGCAATGTAATGTAAGAAGTTTCAGCTTTTTTGAATCTGAGTTTTTCAAGAGGTGTGTGGAGCTACGATGAACAGTCATGCACATATAAAGAATCAAAAAATGATCACCTGCTTGACAGCATATTTAAAGTTTAACAAAACATGTTTGGGTAATATGTATTAATAGTTTAACTGTTAGAAGCTTTGTTAATCATGACTGTATCAATGGGGTTTGATCAGATTTGATTGGTGGTATATGTCAAATATTGCAAAATCCTCCTTGGTGCCTACAGTATGCATATATGGCATAATCTGTATTTCGTTTTATTTTATTGTTTTACATATGCCTATTTAACCTATTGAGAAATTCACAGAGAAGAAAGTTAAAATTGTAAATCTCAAATGTAAAACAGTCATAACTTTTACAGTAAGCAGTGTGTTTGTGGAGGATTCCATTTCATACAGTCAGAGGCTCACTGAGACAATACATTTTAGGACCTTTAAATCATATTTTGCATAAAGGCTTTATTTTTCCTATAAGATTCTTTACAGTCTGTGTTTGACTCCACAAACAGAAGCTCTTGTTGGGTTTCTGTGGGTTCCCCCCATATTCTTCTTCGTGCCCTTTTATTGGTTTGAACTATTTCGGCGGCGCACAGTATCTCTAATCTTTTCTGTCTGACTTCAGACTCGTATTTGTTTTATTTCTCTGCGACCACTAGCCACGCTGTTCTTTTTTTAAATGCATCACCTTGCATCTGGCTCACAGGTCACCCGTTGTGGAACGTGTGCAGAATGAAAACACTCAGACCAGGTTTTGTACATTTTAAAGCTTAAAAACAGAGTCAGCTCGAGTTGTGTTTATTCTGATCACAAGAGCAAGATTAAGGTGTTTGCATCAAAGTTTCAGTAATGAAGTCACCTTCCCAACCTGCTCGCATTCAGGTTTTTTCAAACACGTAAACACCCTTGACTGAATCTTTTCCAGCAAAAATCGTAAAATATGTAGTCATCACACATCATCTTCAAATGTAATTGAGTTGTGGCACTAATGAGCTGACAATACAGGCCTTGTCAAAACAAGCAGGGGAGCACAGAGCCCGAGCCTGCAGCCTTGTTAATAGCTCAATCAGGCATTGTCCTATCTGATTGGATTTATTGGCCTGGTGGCTCGGCGATGTTTAATGAACATCTATCTCATTAGTGTTGCTCAATGTCACCGCACAACACACACCCACACTAACTCACACAGAGCATCAGGTTTCCTCCACCCTCTTTAATAAGGCCATTCCCCTTGCACTCAGTGTTACTCAATGACAGTCAATCCTCATCAGGATAGACAAAAGAGGAAACATGAGAGGAGGAGAGCCGCTCAGTTTTGTCGGGCAGGTTTGCAGGGTGAGAAATCCCCAGTGAACGAGTCAATCTGCTGTAAGTGGAGATAAGAAATGTGCTTAATTAAAAGCACTTTTCTGATTACACACACCCTCCCCGGTCAAAACTGCTATTTTGCTAATAGATAAGAAACAAACACAAAAGGGAGCGCATCTCGAGCAGGCAGCAGTTACAGTCTGAGCCTCAGCAGGCGGCTCTCAACAGTCACCATCTAATATATTAATGCTGTCAGTACAGTCTCTGTGAAGCTAACACTTTTCAGAAACAAAGGCGCTCCGCATGCCATACCCAATTCTCTTGTTCCAGGATCAATATGTTTTGATAGATTCTCGCTCCAGAGCCGGATATTGTTCGAACAACCATTATCCGATGGTAGTTTACCCAACATGAATCTACCTTCCTTCTGTTTCCCACTCGCAGTTAGGATGACAAAAGTCTGCTATCTGGGTGATTATGGGCAATTTCTCAGTGCCAGAGCTGCCAAGCAGATAGAAGGGCCTATTCTCCCCCTGATGGGCAGAGAGGCTGGGTACCACATCCAGTCCTGAGTGGGGCTGCTTCCCCATCCAGAACCCAACACACACCCAGTCTGTGCGTCTGTGTGGGCCCTAGGAGACCACTTCTCAACACTTAGCTGTCAGCTCTGCCAAGCACTGTACAGCAGCTTTCCAGCAGCACCTATGGAGAGGAGGAGTGAGCGTATCAGACGAAAAGGCAGAAGGTGAACTGCTTGTAAATCCAGATGAGTGATGCTGGGGATTCTCGCAGCGAATGCTTGTTGTGTGGCTGCAGCGTCGAGCTAATTATGTTCTCAAAGAATTTGTTCTTATCTGAGTTTTTGATGTTGCATGTACAGTGTTCTCACCTCAGATGAAGATCATAATCAGCCTTTAACTGGCACAACAAACAGCCTAAACACCAAGAGCTGTTGCCGGCTTTAAAAAAAATCTCCACAGTGCTTCCTCTTGGCAGCTGCATGTGTGCCTCACAGCTGCCTGCTTCTCCAAAGCTGCCTGTAATGATAAATAAATCAGGGCTACATCTGATAATTGCAGAATTGTCTTTTAATGTTATTCCCCTCTCCATGTGAGGCTGTCTTTGCTGTCAAGCCTGGCAATCTCATTTTGTTTGATTCAGACATGAAATGTTCAAAGAGCGTCTTTGATTATGTGCTGCTTCGATTTGAGATTAAATTTAGTTAAAAAAGCGAGATTAAACATATGTCACTTGCAGCTAACAAACGCGTCGCCTTTGTTAGTGTCCTTTGAGGATTCTTTGAGCTCTCGAATTATTAATTCATTTTTTAAAGTTAATGGCAAATGTCATTTTGAATGCTCTCAGAAGCGTCAGATTGTCATTTATTATGCACTGTTGTTGTGTATCAAAGCACATGTTGAGAAAGAGGAATCACAGTGGAAACAGTGCGTTTGAATACTCCTGCCAGCAACGTTCACCTCTCCTAGCTTTTTTTTTTTTTTTCCATTCTTTCAACAACTTAGAATCACAAACAATTATTCATTTTTCTGTGAGTGTGGATATTTTGGCCTAAGATCTCTCTGTGCTTTGTGGCTTTAAACCTACGTGACCTTCTACCTCTTAAACTGTGATCACATGTATGTCGGCGCGGGTGCAGGCGTTCTGCACCATGCAGGGTTATCACAGTGACATGCCTGTCACCTAGGAGCACCAGGCTCGAGAGTAGGGTGGGCTCTTCGCACCAGTCAGCCCGTTGTGCATCCTGTGCAAGCTGCAGACACACCATGCAAAACAGAAGCAGATAGCTGACAATTGGAGTTAAAGGCTTGTGAACTTAAGTCACAGTGGACGAGTCAACACAGTGCTGCCAGGCTCACCTAGCAACATCTAAAGCAGTCTGCTTTGCCGTGGACACAACACAAGCTGACAATGTACTTTTATGATTTTACTCCAAACAGTTCAGTTGCATGTTTAAACTGTAATTTTGTAGGATTTTACAGCATCTTAAGTACCTCCCGTATCTGCCGCTGCTGCGGTCTGATATTCTCAAATGCTGATATAATTTGTAGAAGGTTTTATTAGAATGAGTAAATAATTTCCCGTGTGTTCATGGAGATTTCAGCCATGGTTCAAACCTTCCCACTTCTGGCTCAAAACTCTCGATGAAAAACTGTGTAGGTGTATTTCCAAACCCACTTCCTCGGAAAATACATTTTGAAGAGATCTTCTACTGTGCAAAATATCTCAGAGCGATACTTCTGATAACATATCTTTTCCTCTATGGGTATGACTGCACCGATTCCACTTTAACTAATATGAATGAATGGATACATGAAGAGACGAGAGTGATGTGTTATATCCCTCATCAAAAGAGTAAAGTACTGCTACTTTTTTTGAAAAGCGCTGTGTATTTCAAGCACATTATTCCGTGGTACCAGGGATTTGTTCAGTGGGATGAAACATAAATCACTCTGCATTTCTGTGAAAGAGAAATTCTCAGCTCTTTCACAGAGATGGAGTTTGATTTCTGTCAGTACCAACAGCAGTGTGTTTTGACTGTCAGTCTGTGACACAGCAAAGCACAGCGCTCAGCTGCAAAACAGCTTCATTCATCAAAACACATTGATTAGTGATGCAGTCAAGTTGGTGACATCTGCTTTGCTCCTCTCAATTAAGTATTTCAGGAAATAAAACAGTGTGTACATTCATCACTTAAATGTGATGCCCTCATTCTGTGTATTACTTCATTGGAGGCACACACGAGCAGTACAAAATGACAATTCAGTTAGCATTATTATTTACCGACCACAGAGGAATCTTATCGTTCTGCAAAAGTCTGCAGTTAAAGATTTTAAGCAAGGTGCAATTACAAACTAGGAAAATGTGCTTTTAAAGTTATTATTGTGTCCATATAAATGGTTTGTTTTCCTGTAATTCTTACCACTGGATCACAACTCATTGCTTTACACATTAATTAGATTATATATTACTTTCAAATCGTTTTCCATATTTTCTAATGCTGGATATCACTTAGGGAATATGGTCTAAAATTGGTTTTAACCACATCACATAATATAAAATACACATTGGATTGTATAGTAACACAATGTTTGGAATAAGTGGTATACAAAATGGTTCTAAATAAAACACCATGGCTGTAATCTGCAATTTTACATTTAAAAAAAAAGATGTACTCAGTTTTTAAAGTAAACACATTTTGTTTAGTTAAAAAAAAGTAAAGCTTTTACAGTAAAGGTGACACTATGTGGGTGATATATGTTCAAATGTGGGATTGTAGAGAATTTGATTGTGTTTACCTTGGCATACAAAAATACAATAAATTAAGATATTTTATTTCTTTATTTTATTATGATAAAGGATACTGAATCTCACACAAATATAAAAATGTAAAGGGTGACATTATTAAGTGTTTTTCTAATGAACTAACTGAAGATGTTTTTATCACATTTTATGAAAAACTCTCTGTATGTTTATAACAATGTTGCTGTGCCTGTGTGTCTTTTTCTGCGTACATATGTGTCTTTCTGCAGTCTCTCCTGGTGGCCCAACAACTGGCCAACGCAGTTGGTGGCGTGATGTCCGGGGCGGCGCCAGGCATGAACCAGCCCATCCTCATCCCCTTCAACGCAGGCGGACACCTGGGCGGGCAGCAGGGCCTGGTGCTCTCCCTCCCCACAGCCAACATCCAGAGCCTGGTGGCTGCTGCTGCTGCAGGGGGCATCATGACGCTCCCCCTCCAGAACCTGCAAGGTGAGAAAAAGGCCAAGACTAATGTGAAGCTACAGGAAGACGTATAATAAAACAGCATCAATGTGATGTCTGAGGAAAAAGGTAGAAAATAATTCAGCTATCCAGGTCAAAACAACAAACAAACAAAAACAACATTGAACTTGAAGTTCCTTTTTATCACGATCATGTAAAACTGGTGAATGTGTGTCTGTGTTATACATGATGATTCATAGAACACAAGACTCCAGAACTATTAGTAATACATACAACAAATAGTGCTCCCTATAAGAGTTTGTTATACATTCTTTAAATGACATAGAACAGCGTGTTTTTTCCAAGAAAAATGCTTTGTAGAGGTCCTGACCAGGTAAGAATCCTTGAGGGGTTTACATCCCAAAAAGCAGCTATCCTCAACTTGCCCAGAGGAACAACCATATTAATTACAGGTCAGCGTTTTGCAGTGCAGCGCAAAAGCACTTTATGCCTCTTTCCTGTGCATAAGAGTGCACTGTACTTCACTTTTTTATCTCTTTTCCACCTCATCTGTCCATCCACATGGCTGTACTTATCCTTGCCTTTTAAACTTTAATGCCCAAGTGTTCTCTTTTGATCACAGTTGTAAATGGTTTTCATTTTAATGTTTAAAACATTGTCTCTTTTATACCATTAGATTGAGGGATGGATGGGAAAACCGTCAGTCATAAATCTTAGATGAGAGAGCCGCACTAATGTAAAAAGATGCCAGGCTACATGTAAAGCAGTGTGTTTTTAGGATGGAGATTACAATAATGCCGGTGCAGCACAAAGTGCAGAGAAGGCTCCCTTCATGTGAGGAAATGGATGGACAGATGCCCTGAGTGAGGAAATGTGGAGGTAGAAGCCTAATGGACACAAACATGCATAAATAACAGCAGCCATCGCTGTGGGCAGAGCTTTTAATAAACCCGCATCTATCCAGCGAGCCCTTCAATGTATCCGTCAGTAGTGGACGATAATGGGCCCAGCAGGCCCGTCTGACTCACACTTCAACAGATCTTCTTCCTGGCGTGTGAGGGACAACCCAGAGGCTTCAGTGATCTGATGAACTGATCGACAAACACATTGTCAAGGTGTCAGAACACCAAAACAAACACCTCTCCGTCATCCATATTGTCCACTGCCAAACAAACCCACAAACAGTCTGAATCCAATGTCCTGATAAAATTCTCCAGCCACGAGAGATAGAGAGAAAAAACTGTTGTGGAGAAATGCCTCTGTGGCAGATCTTTTTTTAAGCGTGTGGACTGACAGACTGCCTGTTCGCACGTCCTCTTATCTGAAGGGGATGCATTGAAGGGACCTCCGTGGAGAGAAAGTGACACAAGTCACGAGTGAAGCTAAATGTCTTGACTGTGTCCGGGCCCCTCTGGCCACGAGGCGCTCCTCCACTCTCCCCTGTCTGAGTTCATCACAGCTCCGCTGAATGAGGCCTGCTGGCACAGCACCTCTGTCAGACAACTGCAGCTCTGGCCTCTGCCCCCGTGTCCCCCTCACTTCCCCTCCCAGCCGCTTCAGGGCTCCAGGCCTGATTAATCACACATATAATACAGCGCCGCACTGTCGCCAGGGAGCAGTCAGCTCATTTCACAACCTCAGGAGCAAGTGTGCTTTACAACACTCACACTGCTAGCTAATTAGCGTCAGATCAGACACAAGACAACATTGAGGCACAGTAATGAGACTCTGAGAGAAGCCCAGCCAATGGCTGTATTTAAATGTAATGAGGCAGATAATGACCAACTAATAAGGCTGTTTGTCTCGGGGAATGGGCGGGTTGGGGTGAAGGAATTGTATTCTTTACACGAGAGCCGGCATGCTTGTAGTCTCATAGACTTCAAGCTTTCTCTGTGTATACTGTAAGAGTGCATTATTTCATAAGTCACATGAGAGCAAAATAAGGGTTTTCTGTCCAATTCTTTTGCATTTTGTGCATTTCTATATTAAGCTTTAATGAGGGACTAGAAATGGAAAGACAAACAGTGACAAGAGCATTTTGATGACACGTTCTGATCATGCTAATCAAAGCTGGCCCTGTGAGAATGAATGTTGACAGAGGAGAACTGGCTGGACTTGTGCAAGCTTTCGGAGGGCAGTCCTCTCAGACTGTGATGAATAACTATCACTGTAATGGGGTTGTGCTATAAAGTTGGAGCAGTTGCTTAAATAAAACTGAGCAGCATCTTGTGGCAGACTCAGTAAACACAGGCACCAGTGTAACTGGTTATTTGTCAGAATGATTTATGCCCGCAAACATGCAGTAAAAACAAATTCCCAATGAAACTAAACAAGGGAGAAAGTTATCTTTTGTGACAGAGTGCACACAATTCTAGCTGACTTCACAGAGGCAAAAACTAGGTTGGGTCATGCTAGAGGTCTGTAAATATGACGGCTGATAAGAATAAAAAAATCATACATGAGCTTCACATTTTCAGATTTAAGTGTGTACGACTGATGCAGACAAAACATCCACCGATTTTTGTTCTTGGATATGATGCTGACTTTCTGCTGCATTTTTAATGGGTTTTCATTTCACATGATTTTATAACAAGCAAAGCATGATTACCATACTTGTAAAACTAGTTGTATCAAAGCACTGTACATGTAATGCTCAATGGGAGGAAGCAGAACAAAGTCTCATCTGTCTACTCCTCTCCTCTATGACTCACTCAAAGGTAATGCAAGAAGCTAGTTTACTGGAGCGCTTTCATATTAATAAGCATATCCCATCTTATTTGCTCTCAGCAGAAAGCCAGGCAGCACATCACATCAGAGAGCTGAGTTCTAATGGTGAGGTGAGAGCATTGTTCCTCTGTACTCGTCCGCAGGAAACACAAAACAGCACTCAAGCTTCCCGATAAAGGTCGGCATCCCACTCACCTGCAGTAATGAGACCCCGTGTCAGTGCCAATCAAAGGCATGTCTGTCGTTTTGATGAAAACGCTCAGCGGTGTCGTTCGCAGGTTGCGGGTTTTGGCATGATACAAATTAGGGAAATCACTCTGCTCATTACACCACCAAAGGGTGGGCTCCTGGGGGAAAGAGCCAAATGTTTCCACACTAGTTAGACATGTCAGACTGCATCTCTTCTGCCTCAGCTGACTGCTGCTCCTTTAAGAGGTTAGCTCACCGGGCCGGGCCACTGACTTAACCTCTGTCTGTTGTGGGAATGCCTCTATGCCTCTGTGTCCCTCTACCCATTACATTATCAGAGATAGAGAATTTCAGACATCCTTTTTGGGCTCGTTGTAGCCACACTAGTTGCTCATTGTGAGAATCTTTTCTCTCTTGTCGAATCGTTTTGGTCAAAGAAACAAGCTGCTGTTTGTGGCCACGTTCGGTCAGGAGAAGACTACATTACGATGACCGCGTGCAAGCAGTGCACACTTCCTCACATCAACATCTGCCATCGTAACACAATAGAGGCCAAACCCATCCCTTCTCCCTTATCGCTGTTTAATTTGAAGTGTTCTCAAGCCGTATGTATTCCACGTCGTCCTTTAATGATTTAACTTTGCTGTGGTTGTAAGATGACTCGCAGGGGAGAGAGCTGCATTAAATAAATAACAGTGATAAAATGTAGACCTCATACATTTCAAAGCTAATGCAACTAGCGGTGCAATAGGAGCAGCTGCACACAGTCCTGGAGCGGTAATTTGATTGATTTGTTGTGACAGCAGCCAAATAATTGAGAGTGAGAGGTGCTGCTGGAGATGAAGCGCAGGCAGAGGCAGGTTCGCCAGGCAGTCCCAGCAGATATGGCACCCGGGTTCTCATCTCTGCCATTGATATCTGCCAGTGGATTATTGTTTGTCTTCAATAAGCAGCTTGGAAACGTGTGGGGTTACTGCCTTTGTGACAGTTTGGCGACGGAAAGAAGAGAGAAAAAAAAAAATCACCAATCAAATGTACAGAAGAGCATTGAGAGGGTTAGAATCAAACACACAAATTTACACTGAGACTCAGGTTACTGTACGTGCACACACACACCCACACACACACACGCACACACACACACACTCCCGTGAGACTGATTTATGCTCTGATGTCTGTTTTGAATCTGAGATGTAAGTAAATTTTCCCTCCTGCTGTTTCACTTGTTGCAGACATGCTAATCATTTGTTCTAAATTCAAGTTACATACTTTTCATAATTGCACAAAAACAGCAGCACAAATGAGCCGCAGTGAATTTGAATATACAGCATGATTCTTTAAATCCATGAATCCCCAGACGTATTTATGTTCTTGTGTCTGCTAAGAAAAAGCAGTGTTGTTTGTGTTAACCTTCTGGCTCTTGACTCGTGTTTTGTTGCTGTGGATGGTGGCAGTGTCACTCTGGTTCAGCCATGCCACAGGACAGCACGCTACCAGAGCCTGAAATAGACAGAAAGAAAAGAAAAAAGGGGGGCAGGAGGAGGAGGATGAGTCTTTATGGCGGTGTGGAGGAGGACAATAATATTGTTAATCAGATGTGGCTGTGTCTGCTCCTCCACAGCAAACCCTGACATCTGCCCTCACTGGTAAACACTAAGGGAGGCTTTTTGCAAACCTCCTCCCATAAACACACAGTCTACAAGACAGTCACTTTACATTACACAGTGTCTGTCTGCACTGTGTATGCAGGGTGAACAACGCATTTATTTAAATGGATTTTTACTGAAGGTAGCAAAAAAAAAAACAGCAATGTGTATTAGGAGAGCAGAGTTTTGTGAATTAGCAGGCTGAATTACAACATGATGAATTTTGAAATTAGCTTCCAGTTATATGACTAATCACAAATATGCAATATGATTCCATTTTAATCCTACTGTTTGCTTTTCCCTTAGCTCCTGAGCTAAAACAGATTACCCACTGCCTGGTGTAATTAAGTTTTTAAATGTGAAACATTCACACCGTTGGGTTCATTTAGCCAAATTAACAATTTAGATTTGAGAAAATATTAGATCTGTTTCAATAAAACCTCAATTATCTGAACCTCTTCTGAAATAGTCTGCACATTAATATTCTAAATTAAATATCCAGCATTTCAGATTATTGCTTTAATTGATTAAATATTCCCAACAATTATGCTCAATCAGCTTTTCATTATGACATATTGTCATTGTTCCTCTACAGTAGATTGAGTCTTAAGTTTCAGTAAATGAGGGAGTATTGAATGTCACATAAATTGCAGTACATATTAGTGTATTGTTTTCATGATATTTCAGCACTTGTAAAGTGCTTCCAGTAAATGCCTTGACCGCTTGGCCCCAGAGTTGTTTTGTAGAAATTACATCTCACTTTTTTCCTCCCTTTTCCGGCCAGACTGTTTCCGAAAGATTTGCTAAAGGTCTGCCATATTGCTGAGGCGCAATTCAGAAGCTTTCAGCAACAATCTGTAGTCAAGCATTTTAAATGAAAATTGATTTGTGATTTACATGGTCAGTGAGGGGAAAATGAACTTATGAAATGTTGTAAATGAAATATTAGACAAGGTGCAGTGGGAGAGAGCAGACAGAGATGGTAATCTTGTGGAACTGGAATTCCTGCCTGGCAGAACTGGGTGACATTTTACATTTATCTGTGTTCTGCATGAGTTGTAATGTTAATGGTAATTTTATGGGACTGAACTGGAATGAAAATGGTGTTATCACCGATTGCTTCAAATGTGGAATTGTGTAAAGTAGCACAGCTGCATCCTTTATTTCCCATTCCCCAATAATGTGAGTTATTGCATGATGTGTCCTCTGAGGTTGAACGTGTGTATTCAGCCTGTTTTTATCAGTCTGTTCTACTCAGAGCGCTTATATCACACACCTTTTCCACAAGATGAAACACACAGACTGCCGTGTTATGATATTAGTATAAATGCCACATTTGTTTGTGAATGTTTCTCACATTTCTTCAGCAGGTCTTTGCTTTTGTTAATGGTTTCCTGTGTATTTGTTTTCCTCACATTATTTAAAAGACTGTCCTGATGTAAATAATCGACTTTTATACTGTAACCGCTTTATATTCAGCAGCATTTTCATATATCCTCGTTTTCAGTATAACTGCATATAACATTATAATGTAAACGAACATAATATCAATACAGATCTATTTTGGACTTAATAATACAAGCAAATCAATGTAGCATTACGCTCTAATCAATACTACTTACACTGAGCCCAGATGTTTTAATTTTGTTCGATAGCTTGTGCAGTGAACGTTTCCTATTCCCACTCTGGCCGTGTACAACATGTATGGATTTTCATAGAGCTTGTTCTTCCGTGTTTGAGAGAGAAAAGAACCAAAGAAGTGAGAAGAACAAACAAAGTGATGCAGCAGCAGCGGCGGCAGCAACACAGCAGCTGTGGGAGTCTGGGAGGCAGCCTGGATCACACAGAGGTCATTTTTAAACACGGCTCTCCAGTTCCCCGCGTGTGAAACCAAAGAGTCCGTGGTGACATTTGTCAGCAGATGGTATGGAACCAAACCCCTCACCAGCGGGGACGTCTTAGCCACTGCTAAAAGCTATCTGTGGTTACTAATTGCTGACCAGGGCCTAATTACCTTAATTAATGGCAGAGGTATCTGGGGTCCAGATTTGTGGGGGCTTTTATCAGTATCAGTGCAGCTTAAAAGGTCCCGCAGGAGGCCTGAGGAGTGTGTAAGTCCCGTGGGTGCTATTTCTGGACTAACTGCAGACACATCACAGATGGATCCTGTGGCATCAGTACAGGACAGCATGTTTGGAAAGAGGTATCTGTTACTTACAGATCATAACAAAGCCTCACTAAGTACATGTGAGGATATGGAGGAAAAAAAAGTCTTTCTTCTTCTGCTTTTTTTTTTTTTTTTTGCCTTTCTTTCTGAACATATTTTCTACTCCTCTCTCTCATGCACAAGGCCGTTTCCTGAATTACACCGCCGTAATTCACAATGACAAAGTAGACTTAGCACCTTTTTCCACAGACCGTGGGGGGTTTTGTTCAGTGAGCTCTCACTGTGAAATTAGCCCTGGTACTTTCATTTTCCAGCTGCAGTGAAATGGTTAAAAGACACAGATCAGCCAGTATGAAAATAGAACTGATTCAACAAAATCTGCTGCTTGCTCCTCAGCCATCCAGCAAAAAAAAAAAAAAAAAAAAAAAAAAAAAACCCCTGCCCCCCATTCTCCCACTTCCCCTCCTTTTTTTCTCGCTATCCCCTCCACCTCACCCCTCCCCCAACCCCGTCAGGCACCTTGTCCGCATCTGAAGAAGGCTTGTAAGTTTCGGGTGCATACATTTCTTTTGATGATATATTGTCCTGGTGCGGAATTTCATTTACTGCCGCTGCCCTTTGCTGAACCTGTTGCTAGTCAGTGAGCACGATAAGCGTATAAGTAGCATGCTACTTCATTCATCATACATCGTTCTGGGCTCTCAAATATCTCATATGCGATTCAGGAAGAAACTACTAAACCGGCACAAAGGATCCCACCAGGATCAGCTGAGGTTCCATTAAACGCTGTGTACAAAATAGAGCACACTTGGTACTTGTTATCAAATACACATTTCCATTGTTGCATCTACAAAACATTAGCCTTCATTTCATAGTGTACACATTGTTTATGTAGGCAGGGGGAAAATGTATCTCAAGTGCAGTGCTCATGTAGTACATAATTCCATTCACATTGCATTTCGAATGCATGCATTTTGAAATCTGTTTTTTCCCTCAGTCATAGTGGCTGCTCTGTGTTGTATTAAACAGCATTAATAATCACAAGAGGCTCAGTGTCACTCAGAAGTCTCCACATCACTAAGGCAGACAGTGTTGTGCTGCTGGGCATGTTGTGCTGTGTGAAAGTGCTTACACGCTCCCTCAGACAACCAAAGGGAATAATTAAAGACAGAAGATGGAGGCAGAAGAATGGAAAGCAAATCCCATTGTTTGGGGTTATTTCATCCCACTGAATTTCTTTTTCTCACTTTCTTTCGCTCTCTTCTCACATTCCTCCCCAAATGCACTGTGGGTATGTGGCACGTTATCAAAAGCATATGTAAGCGAAGCAGCGCAGAACAAAAGCCCTATGATGTCCTCCTCATACCCACATTGCCTTTTGATTATTCTACAATCATTTTATATCTGTGTAAGTTGGGAAGGAAGGGAAGGCTTAATAACCCCATAATATACAATACTGTAGCTGCTCAGAAGCCGCAAATGCAAGATGTGTTTTAGACGATTTGAAAACAAGCTTGCTTAGTCCTCTTTTGCTCTCTTTTTTATCTAATGGTGTAATTCTTCAACCCCTCAATATCCAAGTTGTTACCAAAATAATCCACAATGAAATTCAAATTTAAGGTGAACTAGACTATTAGGGCAACTCTACTCCACTCCATTTCTAGAGCAGTAAATGTAGCCCCTCAATCTCTCTCAGCTTTTACTGTCAGTCAGAGAGCACTCAGTCATCTCCGTGCATCAGGCCCGCAATATTGATTTTTCCACCCACTGAAACAGCCGCATGAACATAAATTTTGCATGAGGCTTTTACTCGCGGCCTCCGCTTTGGTCTGACGACACATGATGGGACCATGAACACGCTGTAATAACCCAGTCTGTCCTGCCAAGCAGACAGGCTCCTTTTTCAAGGGGTTGGACGGGGGGGGGTCCAACACCTTCTGGACTCTGAAGGACAAAAGCGAGACACCCCTTACTGGGTTCCACAGCACTACATACTGTCAGAGCAGAGCTGCGTTTGACACGAGAGTGAAACTCCAAAAAATGTGTCCAAAAACAAAGAAATCTTTGAATGTATATCAGACATTTGGTCGGCTTGTTCATTCATTTAAATTAAGAAATCACTTGAAGCCATTATGTATGCATAATTAATGCAGTTTAATAGCTTCTTAGAGGTTTTCCTAAATATTTGAAACCATTGGAATTTCAAGTAAAATACATTTCTCTGAGTTTTCTCACCTTGGAGGAAAGCACTTCTTAAAAACTGCTTTTCATTTAATGAGATTTTGTTCAGTTATACTAAAATTAGTTTTTACATTCTTTTTGTGGTTAAACCAGGATCAGTACAGAAAGTGCCACTTCACTGATTAACGAACCTCAACTGAAATTATCTTGTGCAGTTTTTAGTTGTAAGTGAAACCTGGTCAGTATAAAAAGGCAACAAAAAAAACGTCCTCCTCTCTACGGGATGAAATCATTGCAAAAATAAACTGTATCTCACTTTGCTTGGGACCCCCTGGAACTTTGTCAGGGGCCCTCGGAGGTTCCTGGACCACACTTTGGAAATCAATAACAAAGCGTAAGCAACACCAAAAGGGCAACATTATTGAGTACACAGGGATTTTCTTGTATGTGTAACAACTCCATGGAGAGGATTTGATTCTTTGAAATGCTTCCCCCAGAGTGAGAATTCTACAACACTGCTTGATATTGCCTTGCATCACAAAGTGAAAGCATTATCTGTGGATCCCTACAAGCGATGTGGTTTACTCTCTAAAATCCTGTGGCTGCGACTCCGCTCAAATCTTAACTGCCTATATATATATATTTATATATATATATTTTCTGTATTCGCGGAGTTCCTCCTGCAGCAGGACTGAAACACTGATATTGCCTGCTGTGGCTCTGAGTAATGTTTTTATTCACTAGCTCACTAGCTCCGTTAACATTTCATTTTCTCCATGTTTATTCCAGCCTCCGCAAAGGCAGGAATCTATTCTCCGCTCCTTAAATGTGATTACCAGTTGTGTGGATTTTTTGGTAAAAGGAGAACAAATACATGTTCCAGTTTGTAAAAAAGAAAACCTGTAAAAAAGGAATACTTGTGTGATTTTTCTGCCTTTTAAAAAAAAGATTCTAGCCTAACTTGAGCTTTCAAATAATTAATGCTGAACAAAGAGCAGTGGCAGAGAGTACATTTACCCAGGTTTACTTAAGTACAAATTAAAGAGGCTTGTACTTTGCTTGAGCAGGGTTTTTCCTGCATGGAGATTTTATCCTGCACCAAAATGATTAGAGAATATAAAACAAATCTTTATTTATGCATGTTTTGTTAATTGAGGTTGAATTTACTCAAGCATAATAGACATTTTTGTTCATCAAATGATCAGAATTAGCAGAAAATTGCATTGATTCCTGTCAAACAAGTTAACTAAGACTCACTGCCTTTAGTGTGCATGGACCGATTATGCCTGCTGTCATGCATAGTCACCACCCACAGGCCCGTTCAGAGCCATTTCATGCTACTTTTTACTTTTTCTCCACAAGATTTCAGAGTAAAATATTGTACTTTTTACTCCACTACATTTATCTGACATCTACAGGTACTTCACAGAATAAAACTTTACATAGAATGAAATCACAAAACGCGATGCGCTGTTAAAGATTTAGTAGTACCTCGACCTGACGCCAAGTGCTACTTTGATTTATTACATATATGTGTTCATGCATGAGTAATAATAGCTGTATAATAAGTTGTAACTATATGCAGTAATTGCTTTGTAATCACAAGCACCATCTTTTGCATGATGTGCACTCATGCTGTTCTTACTTTTAGCGCTTTTTGCTAATAACGCTCTCGTACTTTTACATCAGTGACATTTTCATTGCAGGGCTTTTCCTAATAAATGAGTATTTTTATATTGCAGTGCTGCAGTGTTGCTACGTTCACTGATCTGAAGATTGGTGATGAATCAGTTATTTGATGAGCTGCTAAACTGATTCGTAGTTTTGGTCATTTTATCAAGCGAATGCCAAAAGTCGCATCTCAAGTTCCAGTTTTATTTCTTGTTTTGCGTTTCTCCGTGCATTTTAAGAGATCACCTTTCAGGCTGCTAACTTTTAAAAGGCTTATTGACAGAAGGATTATTAATGAAAATAATTAGTTTTAGCAACGTACGAGTGTTGTCAAGGTGTCACAAAGTGACCCACAGTGATAAAAGTTAACAGTGAACAAAGGAAATGAGTGCAGAAACAGTGATGTTATCCCCTTCATCAGTGTGCGAGTGCTCCGATCTAATCCACAGAGTAAAAAATGACCTTCCTTTGACCACCTTCATAATTACCAGATCTCATAGAGTCTAAATCTCCTTACCTCCAGTGGAGTAATTATCAGTGTGACTCACTGAAAAGGCAATTGAGACAGTGGTTTATGGACTCCCATAGTGGAACGTGAGGCAGAGCAGTAATGGGGAGCTTGTTTGTCCCTTCTCACCTCTCTTGTTAGAGAAAGACAGCTGTGTTTAGACGAGAGCAGTTCCTAAAAATACAGGTTGGGTCACATTGGGCAATTTCATTAACTCCTGACAGGCTCCTCTGCAGTTTGTGATTAGCTCCTAATTTACAGCACTCCTCTCCCAAACGATAGCAGACATTCAGATGGTGCAGCAGCAGTTAGATGAAGATGTTTTATGTAAAAGTACAAGAACTACTTCAGAATCAATAACCACATCTTTAAGAAAGGCAGTGTGCACACTTACACATAACTTACGGATCTGACACAAAAGGTACTACTAGATTTTATTCATTCCCTGAACTCAATACATTCTTTTCAAGGTTTGTGAACTATGCTTTCTTTCTTGATGCCCAGGAATCTTGAATTTCTTTGACATGAGATGATCATCTCCGCCTCCTTCTGACCGTACTTTATGCAACGTGGCGTGCTTGCACTTTGATAGAATGAAAGACAGTCAAAGTCCTTCTGCTTTTGTGCAGATGTGATTACTATTACACTGCAGTCACTCTTCATGCTGGCCTTGGCTGGGCCTTTTATAAGGACTATAGAATGATGAGCACCTATTTGTTGCTTTTTAGAAAGACTAAATGCATCAAAAGATGTTTTCATATTTCATTTAACTCAATAAATGTACAGTGGGAGTTAGTATGACATGAAACATTGGTATTTATGCCCCGTATACCTATCATTTATACCACAACGGAGCCTAAAGACTTACACGTACATTAGACGTACTGGGAATTTGTGGCAGTTTTCGACGCTGCAGAACTACAGATTCCTTTAGATTTACTTTGACTACATGTGTGCCCCAACATGCACACACACAAACGATGTATAAGGTAACTCATAGGGGATAGTCGTAAACGCAGGTGTTGTGCACTGGGAGGAAAACAAGGAGTCGAGCTTGAATCAGCCCCAGAGAGAAAAGTGCTGTAATAGGTGGGTTGGCAGGGACTACTGAGACAGCGCTGGTAATGAGAGAGCAGGCTGCCCCCCCCACCCCACTCCTCAACCACACAGGAAACAAAAATAGCATTTTGTCTGACGAATGAGCCGGCTTTGACCTAGCCTTTCGACCTCTGACAATCAGTCTCGCTTCGTCCTCCAGTACTTCAGAATCCGGGGCCGGGACAGTCAAAGATAACAGTTGATTTCTGCTGTGGCACTAAAGCAAAAAAAAAAGGAAAGAAGAAGCTCTGAAACAGAGATGGCAGACACTTTCTCAAAGCACTGAGGTTGGAGGTCTCAGACTTCTCACTGCTGGTGTTTCAGAGCCCCGAATGATTGTTGTTAAATATTTCAGCGGAGCACAAGACGCCACAGCTCAGCTTGCGTCCGATTATTTAGCGTCGTGATCTGGCTCATTCTTCATTATAAACATTAACATAGAGAAGTTGTGACAACAGCGAAAGTGAGACCCTTGCTCTTCCACCCCTCGGGCGTGATGACTAAGTGGGAGCGCTCCTCGCATCGCAGTAGACAAGGACTAGTGAATATGAAACACAACAAAGAGACAGTGGGAGATATAATGAGCTCTATAGGATCCCGGCACCCTTTTGCCCTCTCTCCATCATAAGTGAAGCTCCCACTCTCATCCTCGGCCCTGTGTCTGCTGGAGGAAGGAGCACAAACAATTAGCTGAGACAAGCCGTTTGGATTATGTGCTCAACCAAAGCAATCAGACAGCTGTGGTTAAAAGAATGAGCTTCAAAATGCCAGTTGCCCAGTTAGAGGGGAAGGGAGGGTCAGTGGTCCTGACAGTCTTAACAAGATGACAGAATTTATAAAGCACTGCTGTTAAAGAATATAGTTACCTGCAGTGTAGCCCTTATAATAAGGCCACATGGGGCTTCTTCCATATTCCCTCTGTATTTGTTTTCTTTTGCCTCATATTCTTTTGTTGTGCCTCTTGTTCTTCAGCGTAATGGTTGGCGCTGGAGGAAATTCTTCAATCGTCTTTGATCTTCGGCTGGTTTCGATAATTTTTTGACAGAAATCTCATTTTGCCCCCCTTTTGTTTTCTCCGTCTTTGTTCCCTTTTATTCCATCTTTAAATAGGGCTCAACATTTTGTCGTTGTGAAGTTCCAAAGGAAAAGAGTCGGTCCTGTCAGGGGCTCAGCGCTCACTAGACAACTTGCCCCAACATTTCAAGTGAGAATTGGACTCTTGCCGTTTGCACAGATGATATATAATTCATGGTGGGGGTGTGAGAGAGGTGTCAATGTGTCAGGAGGTAGAAGAAATGTAAAAGTGTACTGTTTACTGGCCGAGAGATGCCGGCTTTTCTTTGACTGCGCTTCTGCAGAGTGAGGAAAGAGGAGGATGATCTGATCTTCATCAAATGTTCATCTGTGCCTGTCCTGCAGTCGTAGTGACCACACTAATCAAAGACTTGTCTGCCCTGATGTTTTATTCATCTTTTATGAGACAAGCATACTTAAATTATTTAACTGCATTGATTCGGTGTGTATACAAGCTTGTCTACGCCGTGTTCACAATTGCTGGGCTGCATTATCAATGGCTTTTCACAAGCACTCCTTTGAACCAGCGTTTGTTATTCAGTCCTTTGTGTTTTAAATCATCTTAATAGTAAACTGTGAATGTAAAGGCCAGTTGTAAACCTTTCCCATAATGCTGTCGGTATTTAGTCGTAGTAAAGGCTCTTTAAAAATTACATACATTGTGTGTAACCGTTTATTTGTAATATGGATTTTAACATAATATTCTTACAATGTGCAGGCTAGTAGTAGTCAAGTTAAATGTGTTAAGGAATTCAAATAGAGGTAAAGACATTTTTATTGTACTTAGGGATGCTTGGAGAGAATATTTCTGTTGTTTTAGTGGAAAGTAGTATATTTTGTGCTGTTTAAGCAGTTCTTATATTTGCTTTATTATTTATTGTGTTTTAATATAATTTACCAGTTAAATGACTTTAACATTTTGCCAATTCTAAACACAGACAATAAACTTTCTAAATCTTATCATATCTACCTTGCTTTTTAGTTGTGGAAATAATCCATCCATCCATCCATTATCTATACACCGCTTAATCCTCACTAGAGTCGCGGGAGGGGGCTTGAGCCTATCCCAGCTGACTTAGGGCGAAGGCATTGTTAAAATAATGTCCTTTTTTTACTATTTTTTCATCATTAGTCAGGAGAA
Source organism: Stegastes partitus (assembly GCF_000690725.1). Taxonomy (NCBI): domain Eukaryota; kingdom Metazoa; phylum Chordata; class Actinopteri; family Pomacentridae; genus Stegastes; species Stegastes partitus. The sequence continues at coordinate 90,835 of NW_007578427.1, read as the reverse complement.
GTATAAAGGGAAATTTGAAAAGATTGCAGACATTTCTTTCTGAAGTGCAGTCAAATATCTACATCTGAATCAGTGACCTCCAAGCCTGTTAATTCAGAGAAATCACCTTGTAATTATGGTCCTTTCATCCTTTTGTTTTTCTTGTTAAAGCAGCGTAACATCACAGAGTAAACGGCAGCACCACAAAATCGAAAGCTGTCGGGAGTTTTCTGAATATGTACACAGGTTAAAAACAATTCACTCAATCCATCTTATCTGTGTAGAAACTCAGTTTGTCCTTCTTCTATTTAATGAGGTGTGAAGGTCAGTTCAGATGTTGTTTTTCAGCCCAATTCTCCACATATGTTATTACGGTTGATACCTTTAGTAGACGACATTTATTGCCTGTGTTGTGTTATTGCTTTCTTCTGGCATTCAGACACAAAGTGTGTGTGTGTGAGCTGATAGACGATCCACCAAATTCTGTAGTCAGATGTTTCTGAGTGAACTGCAACAGAAAATTACCATGAAGTTGAGAAGCGCCTTCGCAATGTTCACACCCAGATATTTTACGTCTATTTTATTTTTTATTTCAGATGTACATTGTGGGTTCTTTGCGGTATTTCCCTGCCTGGTGTGGCTGCAGCCTGAGTGTTAACCGATTTTTTTTTAAAACAGCATAAAAATTTATAAGCATTTAAATGTAGAAATGAGGTTCTAATGGCGTGCCATTATTGGATCCAATTAGTTAATGGGTTTATTTCTGAACTCTTCTTGTGAAGATGGATGTCTCTTTCTTATGAGATTTTAAGCCATTAAACCAAAGATTCTGTCATTCTCCAAGTGACAATGACGACTTTTGGCTCCAGAGAGAGCAATTATATCAGTCAGGCTTGATAGCTTTGTCCTCCAACTAGCTAAATTAAATTCACTGACTCTATCATGCAGGCTAAAAACCCTGGAGGACCTTGTTGTGGCTCTACGCAATTTACATCCATCTCTCACTCTTCACCCTATGTACCCCACACCTCCAAAGTGTGCATGTATTTCCATCTCAGGTGATTCTTCAGATAATGAGGGCTTCCTGTTGATGTGCTAAAACACTCGCTGTCAGTTTGTCAGTCAAAGCGCGTCTGTGTTTGTTGTGTTCTGTGTGAAGAATAAAAAACAAAACAACTGCCCTTTCTTCAACAGCTACCTCATCACTGAACTCCCAGCTCCAGCACCTGCAGCAGCTCCAACAGATGCAGCAGCACCACCAGCAGCAACAGCAGCAGCAGCAGCAGCAACAACATCAGCAGCAACAGCAGCAGCAGCACCATCACCAACAGACCCACTCCCACCCCCAGAACCAGCTGCCACCCCAGCATCACATGACCCCACCCAGCCAGCAGCAGACCTCAGTCCCGTCTCCAGGTTCTGCCTGCTCCTCCACCTCCGGACAGCCGCAGCACTCCCCGCCGCACCGGCCGAACCAGTCACCGGCACGCAGCCTTCCCTCACCAGTCACTCCGCCCATGCCTTTGCCGGTGAGTGCAAAATCTAAAATATGAAGCAGTGCACTGATCCAGTGTTATCTCACACTGATACCAGTTCTGATACGGCTCATGGCCTAAATGTTTTTTTTCCTAGAAGATTTATACAGTTGTGTCTTTACTGTATTTATTGTGGATTTGTCACTTCTGACTTATACCTGCTTTGCTTTATCCAACGTATATAATTTTTCATATTCCTTCTATAATGAGTTAAATGCCTGCCGCTGAGGTCACCAGCTACATTTAGTCCATTCATAGAATTTTCTTTTTAATATATTAGACGCTGTACGAAGATAATTAATGTAAAGGGCAGGAACTAGGTATTTAATCTTTTTCACATAGAAAAACACCTCAAGAGCTGAAGTGTGCATGTGAATAGTGTCGTTATTAAAGATGTGATTTGGGCAGGTCACCCTTAAGCAGTGCTAAAGCAGTATACACACTGCTTGATGTCAGCACTTGATCTTTATCAAGTGACGACGTTTAAATGGAAGCTGGCAGCTCTTCTGTCTATGTGGCACTATTGGAATATGTATCTTGTTGTTGAAGCCTTGACGCACTTGAGCACATCCAACCTCACAACCAGGCAAGAAGCATGAATCACATCTTCCTGCTGCTGCAGCTTCAGGAGGGATTCTGAGGTTATCTGTCCTTAGGCTTTCCAGTCATAATCAGTCCCTTAATCTTTGCTGCTCTTCCTACTCAACCTCCTTTTTAGTCACTTTGTCTGTCCATCCATCTCTGCCCTTCTGTCCGTCTGCCTGTCACTGTTTGACGATAATAACCTATTTTATATCCCTGTGGTTTCATTTCTGGTGGAGACTGGCCAGGGTCGCCTTTCTGTCCCCGGTCACATTCATCAGCGTCAGACCCTTATTGGGTTGTGGTGCAAGCTTCTTTATGGCCAGGATGAGTTGGGCTATTTGTTTCCCCTTGCAGCCCTCTCCGGCCCTGTCACGGCCTAGTGAGACTCAGCAGGAAAAACAGCCTCTGGATTTAATGGGCTCCAAAGGCTAGCCGGTACATCGCACCAAACACACTGTCCAGTCTGACTGTGGATACAAGAGCTTCTGACCAACATACAGATTCACACATTAAGCTTGCGTCAGGCAGTGTACAAACACCTTAGGTAACAGATACTCTACAGTCAGACTCTCCTACTTATAAGTCTTTGCTTTGCTTGGAAATCGCCACCTTGGTTAAATTTCCAAGGAACTGTGAATATCTTCCTCTGATGCACAACAACAGCAGAAGCACAGTTGTTTTAAAACAACCCCACTGCATTGAAAAGACTGTGACTCTTAGCTGTATATAGATTGTCTTCTTCTAAAAGAAGCAGCATGGCTGATTATGATGACTTAGGACAGACCTCCCTTGAGGGGGGCCAAAGGGGCCACATCAGGTATCATTAAGATATTGCCTCATCAAATAGGATTATGGAGTGTGTGTGTGTTTGTGTGTGGCAGAGGCAGAATGGCCGTAAAAGGTTTAGTTTCTCTGGGTCAGTGCTGGGGTTGTCAAAGAGTGTGTCACCCAGCGAGGGGCTCGCTCAAGGACAGGCCCCGGCCTCAGCACCCTCTCAAGGCTGCAATAGGATTTAAACCGCAGCTCCGCCTCTCGCCACCACTTGGGCCAGTGATTGGATTTTCAGTCCCAGAATCCCCGAGCAGCTCATTGGTTAATTTACAGAAGTTTTAAAATTCAAGGAAACTCCCCGAGCAGAGACTTTGTCACAATCACACGTGAATTGTCACTGTGATCAGCCTTTTGTATGTTTTAATTAAAGGCACAGAAGGGCATTTCTTGTGTTTCCATGTTTTACCCAGAGGAACTGGTCTGTGCAGTAAAGTGGAGTCATAATTACCATAATACAATGAGCATTACACAGATAACACCCCTATTTCCTACTGTCATTATTCAGGCAAGTAGAATCACTCAGCCATTCAACTATTTGCTGGAAATACAGCACAGAGCTGCAGAGAGACAAACACTCATTATGTTCCAATTAATGTCCCATTGTAATTCTCTTCTCATGGGAGGTGTGTGATATTCTTTGTAAACTCATAGCGAGGAAATCCTGAGCATTCATTACATCCCTAGTGTTTTTAGTGTTTTGTGTTTTTAATTTGTGAGACAGAATTCATTAATTGGCTCATTATTATCCCTATTAGAATACAAATCACACCACAACAGACTGTGTCCCCTTGAGTCAATAGGCTAAACTTAGATTACTGCAGCTAATTTGGTTAGATTGAGGAAGAATTTACCTTTCTACGCCTCCCACTACAGTTGGATGCGGCCTGTAGCTGCCTGAAATAACCACCACAGTGATGACAAATAGACGGGGGAAGATTATGAAATTTGCTTAAGTGCGTTAATGGGCTGATTGCGGGAGCCCGCTGGATTTTGCTGGAAGTTGATTGATTAGAGCTGCGGGTTTTCTCCACGCCCGGAGAGCTCAGGGATTTGACGGGGTAAAGGCGCGCCAAGTCTGTTACACCGGAATTGATCTTAATTAGATCTGAAAGACCTGCCACAGCAGAATGGTCGCGGCGATTAAAATGAAAAACAGGAGAAATTACTGATCAAATTAATCATAATGTCGGGCTACAGCTGTAGGTCTGGTGTAATTTGCCACTCCAGTGAGTTACATCAGCCCAGGCAGGGAGAGGAGAGGCAGTACATACTGATCCGTGGCAGCGGGAAGCTTAGGCCAGCCTATCAAATCTCTTATTCCAGTTCGCATGCCCGGACCCTCCTGACCCTGCTGCGCCATCCAGTGGAGCCCCAGCATCCCTCTCCCTGTTCCTTTGCTCTAATTAGTTGCTTTTTATTGCCCTTTTTTCTTTTCCATTATGTCTTTCTCCATCCAGAAACCGCATCATCTGTAGCTCTGCTGTTCTTGTCATGGCTGTCTTGTCACCAGCGTGTTGTGTGTTCACTAATAGCCTCTGACCTTGGTCCAGTGTCTGGCTGGCTGGTTTTTTTTGGGGGGCCTGGCGGAGGTGGAGGCGTCCTGTCTTCCTCCTCCGTCAGACTCCTGCCGTCTGTCTCTCTCTCCCCTTCGCAGTCGTCTCCTTGATCGCTGTCAGAGCCCCACACTGGGCCTGTCCACTCTCCATCCGCACACTCATAGGGGTAATTACAGCCTAGGGGCCTGCCTCCTGTCCCTGTGCTCCACAATTTACCACCAAAGCGTCCACAGACATCTCTCTTCTTCCCCACTGCACCCCGACATCACAGGACTGCAGGGCCTCAACCCACAAGTGCTGCAATTACCTGAGTCTCTCCTCAATCCTTTTCTCTCTCTCTCTTTCTCTCTCTCTCTCTCTCTCTCTTCTCACTCCCCCCTCTCCTCTCTCTCTCTCTCTCTCTCCTCTCTCCCCCTTGGCTCCCTCACTATTCCCTGGCAATCAGCCTTCATTAGAAGCCTCTGGTGAAAACCCATCGTCACCAAGGTCAGCTGCTGCCAACCACAACGGCCTTTCAGAGGCCTGGCTGTCTGCACTCTCCATCTTTTCTCACTTCCTTGCCATCCTCCTCCTCCTCTTCCTCCCCCTCCCCCTCCTCCTGTTCGCTCCACCATCCCTCCTCAAATCTCGGGCCCATCTCTGCTGCTTTTGTCTCCAGCTGAGGCCCCTTCAGACACTCATGTCACTGTTTTCCGCTGCAATGCACTTTTACTTCTGTCAACCGCTGTTAAAATCACCACTGTCCAATTTGCTCCAAATGTCTCTTTTTTTTCTTTTTTCTTTTTTTTTTTATGGGCGGTGGGTGTTTCTCCCATTATATTAACATGTGTATTAAATGAGCCTTGCACATCGATTAATTGATTTTCCAGATCAGGCCCATGTTCATTCAATTTAGCGAAACGGGCCACCATCATTCTGTGGGATATTAAATCAAAATTAAAATGACATGCTCAAATGTAGACCCAATGGCTCATACTGTGACTTGTCAATGAAACTGACAACGCTTAAGAGGGAAGAGTCCATTATCGTACGCCTCAAAATTTAACAGTGGACTCTGTGGTGTGAAGAAAACTTTGATTTTATTAAAAAATTGTACTCATTTCTGTCCTCCCATGTGCTTGTGACTTTTTCGGGTGATTATATTTGTACCAGTATGGTGGAGATTTATCAACCAGGGAGGCAAAATTGACAGAAATTAGTTTAGTAATTGAATAAATGAATATAAAAAATGTACAAGATGTAGGGGTTATAGAGGGGAAATGGCACTCATGGCCGTACCAAAAATCCTTACCACAGCGCTGGTTGAGTCCTGTTCTTCTGTTTTAATTTTAGTTTCAAATAAAGTTGCGAATAATCTGAATATGCCTACGCTTTGAAGCATCCCCACATCCGAGCATTATCCGGAAAAACACCTGTTTTAAAATCACATATTTCTAATAAAACTTTTTAAATATATACATGGTATGTGGTGGCAGGCGGTGTGTTTAAATGGCTGCTGGTGGCTGTGTGGTGTAGAGCATGAACAGGCCCTCAGCTCTCCAGCAGCTCAGCCCAGCCTCTTATTAATGCACAGGAGATCCGGCTCTTAAGAAGGCAGAAAATTGCCTTACATAACAAGCGCTCCACAATTTAGAAATACAAATGTGCACTGTTGACTGAAGCAGAAAATAAGACTGTTGCCCATCAACAGCACCACATTTCATATGAATAATTATAAAGCATGGGAGCTAGATGAGGAAAACAACCTGACCATGACAGCTCTACTACTTTTATTTACTTCAAATGAGGGATTAGGCAGGGAGAAAATCTACAGACTTAAGGACCAACGATGAGCCTTGAATTTCTAAATAAGGAGAAACTTAAATTTATCATATTTCCGAAGGATCATGTGGAAGACTGTGAAGGCACTTTCACTTTTAAAATTGCACCTATAATGCGCCTTGCACTTACTTTTTGGCTTTTCTGGCTTTGTTGGGTTTTCAGACCTCACCAAGTGGATATTTCCTACGCTTTTTGAGGTCTGCAATTCTTCTAAGCCTGGCCCCGTTACTCTCGAGGTGGGCAGAGGGCTTCCAGCTCAGACACCCAGCAGAAAGGCACAGCTCCCTGATCAGCCCACATGCACACTGGGGGCAACACGCATTAGACGCCCACAGGGGAGCCCTCGGATGGAGCACCAAGCTAGGGCTCACCTAACAGTGGATAAGGAATAGGGTTTCTTTAATTATGAGGCAGGGCTGTGACATTGAGTTCCCCCCTTTCTCCTCCAGCAGCCTCCCAGACACCGTCTAAGTGCTCCGCTCCGCTGAGGAGGCCAGTCCCCCCGCGGGGCGCGATTCCACTGCCTGTAATTTCTGATGCCCATTAGTGACCGCAAACAGAGCACCGGGCTCACACAAGGAATACAGCTGCGCAGCACTGCCACGCTGTAAAAAGACCCTTTTAATGCAATGTTATTGCATTATGCCCTCCTCATAGACCAAGTCAAAAGTCCCATTTGCGGTCCCTGCAGAATATTATCAGAATTTCTTCTCCACAGTGTTTTCAGACGCGGTTAGTTGAGGCTAGATTTGGTCCATATTTTGCAATGTATAGTGGGCTGCGGGATTGAAATTCCTCTAAACTGTACTCTGTTGCCCTGCACTCTATGAAAAGCATTTTGCATTTTTATTTTTTTTTACCCTGCTGGGTGATTTTATGCCCTCTTTCATTATTAGTGGGAATGTGCAATTGATGGGTTTTGTAAATAGACTCAACTAGAATGCAAGTAGAGAGCATTTCCTTAAGTCAACTCCTCAAAGGGGGAAGCCTTTGAAGTCAAAACTGAAGTAATCAATACAAGTACGGCTGTACATTTCATCAATTCATCTCTCCACTTATGCTGATTTAGCTTCTGCCAACAGCTGTGTATATTTTAGGTGGAAAAGTGAGAGAGACAGTGAAGCAGAGAGACGCAGAGGAGAGGGGAGGGAGGGTGGCGGATTTATCGATCAAGGGTGACCACATCTTAGCCACAGAGCCCCTCTCTCGTGATTAATCTTAGGGCTTAGAGTTGGCCAATGACACATGACAGGCCTCCTCCTCAAACTCCTCCATTTCTCTTCATTACTGGCCGTATTTTTGGACACCACAGTGGAGAGTAATCATTTACCTTTATTGTGTTTATAAAGCTGCGGCATGGATGACCCTTCCTATATTGAATTGAGGACATCAAAAGATCACTGGACATTGATTAGGAGGATATTAAAGTCATTCAAATGCTATATTTATATGTCAAACAACAGCAGAGTGAAAAGAGATGCCATTTCCGCCTAAGCGAAAAGGAATGGGATGTAATCAGTCCAGTTGAAATAAAACTCTTAGAATCAAGAAATATGTTTTATTACGTATTGAATATTTGAGATAATGGTCATCTAAAGGCTGAGAATGCACCAATATAATAGTACTCATATTTTCTCCATAGTCTAATCTCCTGACTCTAATGATTATATTTTTCATTTTCTCACGGCAGCTGAGAACATGGCCAGGTATCCACTTTAAAATCATAGCGGGAGCAGCAGTAGATTTACTGCAACACCGGTTGCTGCTATGATTTCCAGCTCAGCACTGGTATGGTACAGAAATAACTGCACCAAATATGTCACATCATGAGCTGAAATGGTCAGCACTTTCCTGTAGATACTTAATCACCAAGTAGTTTCAAATTTAATACATCTGGAAACAGCTAAATATTATAGATCATTCCTCAGGAAGAGAAATAGTGTAAGAGGATTGTAGTATAACTTATATTTTTACTCGCGGAGTGTCCCCTAACCAGAGGAAATATACTGCTGCTGTGATTGATGACAAAGAACCCACTCTGAACCGCTGTGCCTCACAATTATCAACAAATGGGCTGGAGCAGATTTTATGTAATGATTAAAGCTGCTGTTAATTTCACATGAAGGTAATGAGTGGGGAGATTGACGGCCACTGTCCGACACTCCATCATCCCTTTATAGTTAGTTTAAACGTTTTCACGACTCTTTTCCTCCTTCATTTGCATTTTGCCTCATTAGATATGGCCATTTCTGAGACTGCCCGCGATATCCATTTCCTGGAGTTAATGCATTTTATTTGATCAGCCAAACCTCCTCGGTTAACTAGCTGTCATTCTGCCGTTTCATATGACATCACTCCATTAGCACCCGCCATGCCACCTCCACCACCTCCACGTCCACACCCACTGCCACCGCCGTCCCTCCACTGCCTTAAGCAATCACAGTGTCCTGCTGTCACCGGATGCAGCGTTATTGTATTTTGCCAGGTGTTATCTGCCCCAGTTGTTCTATCTGTCTTTCACTTCCCAATATTTCTCCTCAAGAATGGCTCTTTTTTGGGGTTTATTTTTCACAACGGCTGGAACTGAGGCCCAGCGGTGAGCAATAGTCGGCGCTCGGAGGGCTCAGAGTGCACGACCGCAGCGCGAGGCCCCGCCAACCAAGGGACCAGAGGTGTTTTGGAGGGCCTAATGGCATTTTGATGTTCATAAGCACAGCGGATGTGAGGAAGGGGAGACGGGGAGGTGGGGGAGAGGCCGTTTTGGGGGAGGAGGAGGAGGAGGAGAGTCAGCAGAGGACTGTCAGCGGAAGAGTAGCAGAGTCCTGACAGACAGAGAACGTGTTTTCTCATGTCACAGCTGATTACATTCACTCTGAGTGGGAAAAGAGCAGGGAGGAGACAGAGATGTGGGGCCGGGATGAACAAGGGAAACTTCCATGTTGTTCCAGATAAAGGACATTCTTCTCATCCAGAAACAATAGTGGTATTGACTGCTGATTCACCCTACTTGGTCCACTTTGACGCACTTTTAAATAATAGCGTGCAAAGCTTTGGTCTCACATTTTCCCTCCTTCTATCATACCTGCTTCTACCTGCAATCAAAGTTTTATTCAACAAAGGTATATGAATTTATATAAATATCTGCTTTGATTTGCTAAATAAGCCATCATTTTTTTCTTTTAATTTTTTCTGTTAAATTAGACTAACATTTGATTCAGTTCTAGACTCTTAAATAAGCTCAAAATAAGTTTTACACATCGCTGGATCCTGAACATAGACAAATCTAACCCCCCTTTCTGGCGTCTGCACCACTTGTCCATTTATCTTTGCTCTTTTTTTCTTTTTTCTTGTCCTGTGCAGACCCAGGAAAAAAAAAGCAATTAAGTTTAAAACGGCCACATGAAAAGAGCAAAACCAAGAATAAACTCCGGTTAGTTGGTGTCAGACGATTTTAGTTTCCAGGGGTCTCTCCACGGTTTGCGGGGACACTATTTTTCCCTCTATTCCTGAGATTACACGGGTTGCTGCACCAGGTGACCCTCATGGTCAAACAGGCGACGGAGAGCCTGGCGGAGTTTAGATTCCCTTCCCTTCATACCGTACGGAGAAAAGATGCATTTTTAACAATTTGCAGTTTTTTTTTTCCTTGCCTGAGACATTTATTTTGTGTTTGTTGATCCCCGTGTGGCCCTCTATATTTGGCTATATTAAACTGGGATGGCAGAGAGAGTGATAGCAGCTGCAGTGAGTCAAAGGTGACGAAATGGTGTCACATGATATCGGGGAGGCTTTGGTAGTGCTAAAGTTTGCAGCTTCAAAACACAGCTTTTAAAAAAAAAGACATTTCTGGCTTGATTTTTTACTTTGAAATTGAAAACATTTTTTTTTTTAAATACACACAATGACTTAAGTTTATTTTTGCATTTGTGTTATTGCAGCAGTCATCCAGCTGACCAGAGTGCCAAAAATCCTCTTGACGCCCTTTTCATGGCGAATGAAAAGAATGAAACACAATGGTTAACATGCAGGCTCTACAAACTGGAAGATCACTGTTTATCTCGTCCAACACATGCAATCAGTACAAATGCTAGGCCAGGTCTGTCATTTTGTGCCTCCTGCCGAGGTGTTGAGAGGAGTCACCGTGGCGGAAAATCACCTGTTTAGGTGTTGAATACAGCCTCGCCTCTCCTTATTCCTGGCTCTCCTTCCAACTGCTGTCCATATTACCTATTGCCAGGGATGCAGCTATAACGCCTGCTCTCTTTTCACCTAGATTTACCAGAATAACATAGCATCTGAAAGGGCTATCATCGAATGAAACACAATGATAATATTTCAAATAAATCTGAAAGCTTCTCCAACAACCTATCACTCACACAATGACACCGAGCGCAGCAGATTTTCAGGGAGACTCGGGGCGTGCTCGCCTGAGCAGATCACATTATCTGTGTGTTGATCTGTAGCCTCTGTTTAACTCTGTTTAACTGGCCGTGTTGGCTTTTCTCTGCGTCCCCACTCACTATCACAACAACCCCAGTGCTCTGTTTTCACCTACATGGCTTAAAGACCCCTTAAATCAGTATTTTATATTCACAGCCTCTCTCACCCAAACTACCACAGCAGCAGCTGCAGCAGCTTTTATTTCTACTTCAGATAGAAGTAGAGGGGGGATTATCTGCTGAGTTTCAGTTCCTGGCTCATATCAATATCCAGCTCAATATCAAACTCCCTCCGTCAGTAACCCCATTTTGGTCACATCTTTTTTCAGGATTAGCAGTTTTTCCATGTTGTTACTGAGGGTGATGTGCTCTGTAATGTTCTTAAAAAGTTGGTATTGATGTTTTGTGTTTAGATTGGTGCCTGCATAAAAATTTCATAGTAAGTCAGTGCTGACCAAATCTGTCTTGGCATGTGATCTTGATTACTTTTGAACACACATTTTAACAACCAAGAAAACACTACGGGAAGCTGCATGCTGGAGGAGGAGGAGGAGGAGATGTTTCGGCTTTCATGTGTTGCTGCCTTTAGCTGCTGCTTTATGAAAACATTTTCAATTGATTCTTTAAGTTTTTTTTAATCAGTGAAAGCAGACTAATGTGATTCAGTTCATTACTGTGATATTTAAATGATATTTTCTATTGTTAATATATCAAAGTATTGCAAATGTATGTAAAATCACAGAATTCTCCACTTGCTCATGCAAATTAACATTTTTCTTCATGAGATCAAACTCGTTCAGCATGCTTGAAATAATTTGCATATCAGAAATCAGAATATTAGAAGACCATGTCACATCAGCATCTTTATCTTGTGTTACGTCACTATTTAGCAAATATTTTGGTGAAAGCATCTTTGGGTTAATACGACTCTTATCTCTTAATTAGAATCAACTGCAGGAAAACATTTTCAGGGATCAAACATCACATGTATTACTAAAAAACTACACATTTATTACATTAATGCATCTTCCACTATTTAACGAACCTGTGCGATAATGTTACAGCATTATAAAGCCAAACAAGGTTGCATACGATCTCAAAGTATTTTCTCTGCAGTGCTACTGTTTGCATCAAAGTCTTAATTCTGTAATGAGTGATCTTCTCATATTATCGTATATATACAGTTAGAATCAGACCTGCGGTTTTTCACCTTTTTGAGATGTTCAGATTTCCGAAGGACAACCGCTGGACACATAAAAGACAATCTTGCGATTATCGAGGAAAAACTGGATGACTTTCAGACGAGGGGAGGCAATATCAATCACGGCCAATTTGAGGCCACCAACATGAAATATGATTTCATAAGACAAATGCAGTGTCATTCTTAATGTGCTTAACCTTTACTGTCAATGAAAAAGTATTGATCGCTCTGTGGCATTTTTTCATCATTTGATTTCAGAAAGTGTAATAATATATGGTGGTGGGTAAGATAAAAGATGAATGGCAACTGAATGATCTCAGATGAACAAAGCTGAATTCTCTGCAGAGTACAGAGAGTGTGGAAAAGTTGATATTTCAGGGAAGAATTTCGGTTGCAGCTTAAAGCCTTGTATATAAACTCTGCTTTTAATTTCTTGTTTGAATTTGTAGCCAGTCAGTATTAGCAGCAGGGAGCAGGCAGCCGGCTTCTAAGCAGTGTTTCTATTATTTCTCTATTCTGTTGAGTAATTGGGAGGTCTCCTATCTCTTCTTGGTCTTTGATCTACTTACTCAACCTAATAAGACTTTGCTCTGCTGCACTACAACCAAATCAGCAGTGCATTTTCAGCCCCCTAATAAGTGGTTAGCTTGATTTATATGGGTAATCTCAGCGATGTGGCGGGGCTCTACAACCTCTCCCTGACGCAAGGAGCCTCTTTTCACAACCACAGGCCAGACCAGATGAGTCCATTACAGCGGGGGTAAAGATGGTCATTTTAACCCTCCGCGGCTGCAACAGTATCAGTGTGTTAGAACCTTGTGACGCAGGAGGATTTCTTAGTCGAAGCGTATTGAAGCGGTTGACGATACAGTGATGCATGGCCACACTGCCTGGCTCTATTGTGAAGCCGGGAAGCTGCTGGGCCATTGCTGCGGGTGGAAAGACTCGACTCGGCCCGTGGGGAGCCCCGGGGGCCAGAGAAAGCACTTAGAGTGGTAAAATGGCCACTTATTCACAGCCGCCCTCCAGTTTTCACTGCTCCTCCCTACCCTCGAGCCTCCCACTGGGTCCAGGAGCACAGACCTCTGGGAACTATATGATGGACTGCATAGCCCTCGCTGCTGGACTATACAGACCTCACTGCAGTTGGCCTATTCTGGCCTTTGCAGCAAAAAACAAGACTGTGAAGTCTGCGAAACTGCTTCTTTAGGAATGCGTATGTTCTCGTAAACATCTACTCTGGTGGTATTAGCAGATGCAGTTTAGACAGATGATCTCTTTGCCCTCTCTAGCTGAATCCCCTGGCCAGCCAGGCAGCGGTAGCAGCAGCAGCAGCCATGGGATCCATCGCCGGCTCTCAGGTGTTTGGCAACACCCTGTCAAACCTGCAAGGGGCCACCGGGCAGCTGGTCACCAACGCACAAGGACAGGTGAGTTCTGCACACTGGATACAAGCATGCTGATTGATCACTTATACATACAGCTAAATAACTACTAGAGAGAGAAAGCTGTTTCCTTGGAAACCAGTCTGTAAAAGACGCTGCCAGACCATCTATCATGTATGAATGTGTAGTTCCAAATATACCACTTGTATAGTATTTCTGATCTTTCGTCATGGATTTCTAGTGGAGACTTTCCTCAAGCTGTTTGTCTACAGTCCAGTAGCCACCCCACCATATATTAAGCATTTTGGGAATAAACAAAGGCTTTCCCTTTCTTATCCGCATGCGCTTGTCGCAGTAAAACGCTGACCTTGTCATATTTACAGGGTGGCTGCAGAATTGTTCCATCAGTAGCCAGAGGCTTGAACGATGATGCTTGTCATTGCGGGGCTCTATCTAATGAATCATCTTATCTCAGGTGCACACAGCACATATTAAAGGAAGATTGTATGGACAATGTGCCCTTTTGTGCCACTTTGTGTTATTTACCTTAACCCCTGTTTCATCTTTTAACGCTTGCACCGTCCTCGTAGTGTTGACTTAACAAAAACATGATCACACCGGAGCAGCGAGGGACATTTCTTAGCACTCAAACACACGCAAACTGCTGGAGTTCCATTTCAGAGCCACCAGTTTGACCATGCTTCATTGTGTATAGAAAAGCGTTGTCTGTGTGCGAGCGCTTGATGCTAAACGCTGCTAATGAGACAGTATGGACTTCCCTGGCTCACAAGGTGCCTGGAGCACTGGGAACAGATCACTGTGGATATGGACTTGACGGGATGCTCTGTGCTTTTGTAGTGTCTTGGTGGCTGACACTCCCTGACATAATCAGGTCACAGAGACGGTCAAAGCCCTGGGCTACAGCCTTTGCTCCCCACCTCATTATTCCACAGCATTATTCAAACGGAGGGCTCTGAAACATGCACTGCTCTATCAGAAGGTCCTGCCCCTCCCATCCCCCTGAACACAGAAGATATTATACAGGCCAATACATACCTCAAACAAGGCTGGAGGTCCAACGAACACATACATTTTGGTTTGCACTTGCGGGAGATCTGATTTTATCCATTTAGTGTAGTATTTCATTGGAGCAATCTTAATTATCACGCTAACCCATGTGTGAAAAGTCACTCTTTCGTAAATTTAATACACGGTATACTCTCTTCGGCCTCCGAATTTCCTCTACAGCTCTTTCAAAAGACCTTTTCATAAGCAAGAGCTCTGGGGACCTTGAAAAGTGCCAGGTCTGATGGACGTTCAGAGTTCAGTATGTTTTTAAACGTTAATTATATTGGCCCGAGCTTTTTTATTTTCCAAGGAGAATCAATGAGGCTCTTTTATCCTCACTGCTTCTACAACAGTGATTAAGGCTGTGGATAAAAGCCACAATTATTAAGTCACTCTCACTCCTGAGATTTTTATTTTATTTTATTTTATTTTTTTTTGCCTTTACAAATCTGAGACATTTTTGTGAACATCTTCTCTTTAGTGCAAATTCTCATTTTTCCTGCTGCTTTAATATGAGATTAAACCTGCATTGGGCAATGGGGACATTAAGTTCTGTCGGCAGTCTTAAACCGTACATTCTGAAAGCCCTGAAATGGCCTTAGTTTAGTTGACCCTAGTGCCTTTGCTTTGTGCCTGAAAACCATTTACTCCCAGCCTTCTTAACCTTTGGTAAGGCCTTGATCCGCCCCTGGCCGATAATGCTGGCATTAAAGTAGAAAGCAACAGGTAAAGATCACACTCACTGTACACCCACAAAGCAAGCTCGCCTTACGGTTTGGCCTCAGGTGAAGCTGAGCCACTACACGAGTGTGCCCTGTGTATCGATGGAAGCCTCCAGCCCGTAGATCAAGTGTAACCACAGTGTACACGGCTATTGACCTTGTAATTGTAAATCTACTCTAGGGCTGTAACCATTGATTATTTTCATTATCAATAAATCTGTCGATGTCCAACAGGTTCCCAGATTGGTTGTTTTGTCCCAACAACGCTCCATAAACCAACATTATATATACAATGATATAAAGCACAGAAAAGCTCTAAACATGCACATTAGTCCATCAGTTATCAGTAAATCTTGTCAGTCAGGTATTTTTCCAGTACTACTTTATTACATCTGTGTCTTGAATATTTAAGAAAATGAAACAAAGGCTTGTCATGTCGTTTTGTTTCTATAAGGTGTAGAAATAGACAGGAGACAGGGACTACCCTCTGTCCAGCGCACCATTATGAGTCTGCTGTTTTAGGCTTTAATTTGCTCTGAATGTTAGCTTCTTTGGACTTGTGTGTTGACACGAGTCCAAACTTCCCAAACATTTCCCCTCTCGGGTCTCAATTCACTGCATGAACAGTGGAGGAGAGAAAATGGGCAGAGATATTGCCTGGCGACCATGGCTAAAGACACAGATTGCCCTGGCTGGAGAGATGAGATGACATTTCTGTGGAAACAAGAGCAGCATAATCTTAATGAGTTCTGCTGGGTGGAGAGAGGCACGTTTCTCACATGCCATACTACGAACTGGAGCGGGAACACAAACACGGGAAGCCAAATAAAGGCGAAGAAAGCGAAGGATAAGTGAGGAGAGGGACTTAACAGCGAATGAGAGGAGGTCCCGAAGGCCGTTTATTTATGAAATGTGTTGTACGATGAAATTGCGCCTTAAGATACCCGCAGTCAGGAGGAAATGACTTCAGGTCTCCATCATATTCAGACTAGCTGTGGAGTGGGTGAATTCCCTGCTGGCTGCTTTAGAGCACTGCAGGTTTGTGAGGAAACATTTACGAAACCTGAGCAGAGCAGCTTGCTTAATGTACACCATTATTAATAGGATGTAGTAATTAACCCTTAGAGCCTGACGGATGCAGTTTGTGTCCAACATAACATCCTTTCTTCTCTGTTAAATAGCTCTGGAAGTATTTACTGCAGCGTGGTGTTTCATATCAAATTTAAACACGCAACTTGACCTTTCCAACAATGCCAGTTGCTTGTGTGTGCGATGAAAAATAGTCATGTTGAAATGTAAATGATATTTACATCCTGTTTATTTATAGTTACATATGTCCACATCAACACCCATTAAGCTTGTTTGGATTGCTCCTGAGCTCGTCACTTGAACTGTTAAAATATGTGAAATATGTTAATATAATATCACAAGAGCAAGCAGAACCAGAGAATATCCAAGTTAAATATTAGCATGTAATGAATTAATAATGTTATAAAAATAGAGATCTAAATATCTTTGTTAATTTCTTCTGCCATTTTCATACTTTTGCTTATTCGATTAAATAAGTCACAAAGTTTCCTAACATACCATACAGACCACAGGTCAAAATAAACAGCACAACTTACCATTTCCAATAATACTAGTTGTAATTTGAAGATTTCCACATTGTCTCTGGCATAGAACTGACATTACATCCCACTTTGAATGAAAAAATAAACTCAAAATAATCGACTTGCTCGTCATTGCAATAATTTGAAAGTTGTTATGAAACGACGAGAGCAAGATGGTATTAACGATCCTTTACCACCTCTGCATGAAGGCTACACCATGTTTACAGTTTAGTGAATAAAATAATGACACTTATTTCTGTTAGGCACTGTGCTGGTATTTATATTTATGTAGTACCCCACCATTATGGTTCTGATATTGCCAGATTCCATACAATCTATTTTACAGAATTCTATATATATTTATATATCTTTATTGCAAGCATTTTATAGTGAGATTAATATAAAAATATAAGAATTTCCTAAATATGACATCTAATTTAATACATCTGCAAATATCGTATCATAATATTGGAGAAATAATTATGGGGTTAACCACAAAAATATGATGCATTTTATTATTAGAATGACAAGTATTTTTTGCAATCAAACATAAGCATATTATAGACGTTATCAAATTGTATTTGTGACTGTCAATTTCAAATTTCCAATACTATTACCAACATGACAGTTGAATAGATGTATCAATACCAAATATTTTTTGATACTTTAGTTTGAAAATGTGGCCATTTAATACGAATGCAAGTGCCTATTGCATGACTTTAAATAATAAACTGTGCCTGAATAAAACGTAGACTGAAGTTTCCATTCAACACCCTTAACTGAAGACTTGTTTCAGGCATTAATGAAAAGTCATTGAGGCTCCATACTCAGCCCTGATGATGTTTAAAATATAAACTCAGCATTACTACGGCAAAGCGCTCCACTCTGACCATAAGTTAACACTCAGGCAGCTCACTGCTCTAAGATCTCTGCCCTTCCAGCCTGAGTGGAGCTTTGTGACACTGCCATGAAACATCTGCCTGAGATATTCAGATGGAGAGGCATGGCATGGTGGGACAGGGATGAGAGCAAAGCTGTCAGTTGCCTGCTCTTTTATTATGCTTATAGAACAACCACTTAGTCCAATGACGATGAATAATTGAGCGGAACAAGTTCCCTGCCACTGTGGCATGCAAAGCGGGATCAGTGGGACTCAGGAGACACAAGCGTCAGGCAGGGCAATAAAATATGCTAAGTGGCAGGAGAGCATTACAGGGAATTTGTAAAGCCGGCGCAGAGAGAGAGATAAATTATCTCTCCCCTAATGCGAAGCAACGTAAGCAAATGAGCCGTGGCAGGGATGAATTACAGATTGTCGGCCCACCTTTCTCTCACTGATCCCTCCCTATTATGTCAAAGAGACGAGGGGGAGAGAGGAGGGGGAGGCCAGCCATGCGCTGAAGCACATTAGCTGTGGTGGCGATGGAGTCGAGGGAGGTTGTTTGTAGTTCTGTGGTGCTTAGGGCTGCGGGGTAGGAGCTTGGACCAAAATATAAACATAAAGAGAAGGAGTCCAAGACAGTGCAATTTTAGCAAAAAAGTAGCTCTCTGCCCAGTTGCCAAATAACAGAATTTAGAATGATGGGCGTCTCATCCGCGTTGAGCTGCTCTCTGGTGTAATGAGGCTTGGTGGAGGAGCGCTGCCAGCAGGGGGGCCGGGGCGACGGCTGCTCAGGAGCTGCCCAGAACCAGTCCCCAGATGACATTAACCTTCATCATGGTGAAGAGGCGCTAAGTCCCCCCTAAAGCGCCACTCTTGGCCACACTCTGGCAGCTCTGAGAGCTAAAACGTTGCAGTGACACTCTGCCGCCCCCTTTGATCTGCCCTTCCTGATTACAGCCACAGAGGAGAGGAGAGCAGGGGATGCAGGGAGGGGGCTGGAGGAGGGGTGAAGTACCCCTGGGACCCTGAGAGTTGAATTAGAGACACTGGGTCCTGTCTCACTCTCTGATGCTCCTCTTATTGTTTCTTTTCTTGCTTTCCACTTCTTCCTGTCTGCCTCCATGTGTGGGTGAAATGGGGGTCTGTGTCTCTCGGCAGCCTCAGCCCTTCTCACCAGAGACAGACAAAGACACTTAAGCACAAACACATTCACACACACACACACACACTCACACACACACACACACACACACACACACATGTTCGTCCCGGTCTTGGCCTGGTGATGGATAATACAGTCAGTGGTGTGCACCATCACACACACAGGTATTCAGCGCTGACCTTTGCAGTGTGCTCCCAGCAGTCTGCTGGGCCTGTAAAACCACCTCAGTGACAGATGATCAGTGGACACTTCTGCATGTTTTTCCCTCCAAATCACACACAGACCAAATCCAGAGCAGCGTGCCCTGATTAGCCTCATAACACGCAAAAATGACCAGCGGAATAAAAAAAGCAAAAAAAAACTCAGCAACAGATATCATTACGACTGATACCAGTAGCTTTTACCCTCCCAGCTGCTTCTCCTTTTTAAAACCGCCCAGCTGATTTTGTCTCCTCTCTACCCCCTTTGTAGATAATTGGAACAATCCCACTGATGCCCAACTCTGCAGGGCCCTCCAGCCAATCAGGGGGTGGCAACCCAGCACTGCAGGTACAGCCAATTACACCTCAGCTTCTGACCAACGCTCAAGGCCAGATCATCGCCACGGTGATCGGCAATCAGATCCTGCCTGTCATCAACACCCAGGGAATCACGCTGTCACCAATCAAGCCTGGACAGCAGGTAACATATACACTCCGAAACACACAAAGGAAGACAGCTTGTAGAGCAGCTTATTACATTCTTAAACTCCAAAGATGATCAAGCGCTGTTGTTAAAACTGTTGAATGAGCAGCACCTAGTGGAGTCAGACTAGAGCCTTGTTTATTCATGAAAGCAATATTCCAGCACTGCTAGCCAGGTCTGTTTTATGCTAAACACCTCATATTTTTCCCGCTTCAACGCTCATAACGCTCATTTGCATCATTCCCCCTTGGAAAATCATAGTATTTGGTACAATTGTTCACAATGTGTGTGTGTGTGTGTGTGTGTGTGTTTGCATGTTTGGAAGGTACTTGTCAGCCAACCTTTCAGACTCACTCTCAGCGAGACTGCTAAACCCCTGCAGAGCCCAAACTAAAAAAAAAAAAACAAAAACAAAACAACACTTTTCATCACCCCACTTAAAACTCAAACACTCCTGACTCTGTTCTCCACCTCTTTCCGTTTCACTCCCTCCTCTCCTTCCTCAGTCACACTCTCCAGCCTTCTGATTTGTCCTGTCTGACCCGAACATGAAGTATTTTGTTTTGATTTAAAGGATGGCACATAAAACACTCAAGTTTTTTTTGTTTTTTTCATTTTTGCACACCTGATTTGAGTTCACACTGCAAGCAGAGCGCAAAAAACACTTTCCTGCTCCCAATTTGGTGATCCATACGGCGCACAAGTGTGGCGCCAAATGCATGCACGCTGACGGTGAAAATGTTATTGACTTGGTAATGATGATGTCAGTGCAGAATTACAGGGTAAAAAGTTCACACTGAAGGCCTCTACAGTGCAGAAAGGATGAACTCTTAGCAGATGGACACCTAATTGTGGACCCCCGAAACAGCAGATCATACTCTTGAATGAATTAATGCATTTGTAATAATGTTTATGCTTTTGTCTCCACTTCAAAGCCCGCATGTACACATTGTTCCGCGGGCATAATTTACGGTTGTCAGAGCCTGCAGTCTCGAATATTTCCAGTGAAGCTAGATAATTCTCCAAGCCTGTCAACAGTCCTGACAGTGTGTGCATCGCTGTTGACACCCCCCACCATCCAAACAAACACATGCCACGGAGAAAATAATTAATAGCAAAGAAGGAGAGGAGAAGCCAGCCCAGTTTATGGCGGAGACAGCTTTCCGCTTTAAAAGTGAAGACGCACCATCTTGATCTTGTAAAAGCAATTCAAATGTGCATAAAACATGAAAATACATCGTTTTTTTTGCTATCAGAAGACGTAGCTTGTGGATCATGAATTATGTTTGATATGGGGACTGCTGTGTCCACATGTTTTTATTTCAGATTCAGGCTGGCATTATTAGCAACCTCACAAGCCTGATGACGAGAGCGAAGACTCTAATTGTCATGAGCTGGTTTCCTTTTCTTTTTTTTCTTTAAACCCGAGTTGATTCCTGCGAAGACACGATCATAAAAGCTCACACAGACAGCCGAGTACCTGAGCTGAACCACTTCCTTTTAGACTGCGGCAGTAAACTACCGCTGTAGTCCACTGAGCAGACTATCGGCTCTATATTCTCTGTCAGTCTAAATAGTGCAGGCAGTAATTACATTTGTTCATCATCAGGTACAAGGTAAATCTCATTATATTCAACTTCTAAGTGGCTAATTTGATAGCTGTTGATTGGTTGATTAGATTTGATATTACAGTCCAATCACCATAATGACATGATTACCGCAAATTATGATTATTACGATGACGCGCGGAGGGAATAATGGATATTTTTCTGTACTGCTCGCTGTCAGTGTGTCATGTCAGCTCTGTGTATGTGTGTGTTTGTGTGTCCAGCTGCCTCAGGCTCAGCAGGGTCAGACGGGCCCTGCATCGTCTCAGCCCAACCTGCTCCACATGCCCCACAGACAGAGTCCTCTCCACCAGGCCTCTTCCTCCTCCTCCACCTCCTCCTCCTCCTCGGCTCTCAGCGTGGGGCAGCTGGTCAGCAGTAAGTGTCCAGCACAGCTCACGGAAACACAACATGCCTTCAAATACTCGGAATTAGGAATGATGTCCCCACTGGCATCGCACACATTATAACATCAGCTCACCTAAATTTCAGAAAACTAATTTTCCTCTTCGTGCCACTAGTCAAATCTGGCCATGATAATAGTTCTTGTTTGTCTCTGAGATTTCTGCTTCCACTTGAATACAACAGAGCTGCTCTGATCACTGCAAGAGCGATATGTTTTTCACTATCCTGCCACAACAAAAACCCCACCCTTTTCTAAAAGTTCTTTCTTCAAGCAAAGAAAAAAACAACTGTCAAAATTTTTGTTATTGTCACATCTCACTCTCTGACTTCCCTCCGTGTCCGTGGCCCTCAGTCCCATTTGTTAACACTGAAGATATGAAGCTTTAGAAAGCCTAAAACAGCTGCTCACTCTCGTCTTTCACTGTATTTCCTCCAAACAGGATGTATTAGTGGACGTGTTAGAGGCTGTGGAATAATGCACGTTTGGAAGGTCTATGTGAGAGCGACCAAAAATAAACTATAGTGTGTGTTTACATCATAATGGAGGGACATGTCACCCAGTGCAACAGTGTGGCTCATTGTTGTGTTTTTAATACTTGCTGGACGACAATGGAGCTCTGGGACACAGGGGACTAAAATATCAGGCTTTGGCTGCATAAGCAGTACTTGTCAGCAGGATGGTTCACTGTTGGTTTTGGTCGTTTCATGGGATGTGTTGACAGTAAGAAAATGATGATTATCACCAATGTTGTCCTTTAAAACAGGTGAAAATTCTGTAAAGTGCAATGATAATCCTGCACTTTGTTACTGGTGTAAATCAGTTTGAAGTTTAGTGTGACATATTTTCTAAAAGGGCTCTTAATTTGTCTTTATTGCAGAGCAGTAATCTGCCACATTCTGTCTTGTTTCAAGATCCTGACTCCCTGTTGTTCATTCTACTTGAAATACACTGGCATATTTTTTCATTGTACATGAAATGACAGCTGAGAATCTTGATAAGAATGAGATTTATTGCCTGCACTGTGTTTTCAAAATACCCAGCACAATCCAATATGGACAGAAATACAGACAGAAATCACATAATAATGATAGAACTGTGATCAGTTTTTAGTGGAAAAATCTTCCTCCAACGAAACATCATGGTTGGTTTTTTAATGTATTTTTTTTTACTATTTTGGGCACAAAGAAAACCCATTCACCTCCATTGTACTGGAGCGAGGACAGAAATCTCTAAGGCACATATGTCAAAATCTTCATGGCTGCGACGCCTAAACATACCTTTTTCATGTTGTAATTCTGGTGAACTGAACCTTTAACATCACTGGCAGAGGGTTTAATGTAACAGACACACATTACTACATTACTCCCAGTGTGGACAGCTTCTGGATGATCCCCGCCTCCCTGCGATTGGTTTTTTTTTTCCCTGACTGTCATTTTTTTTGGTTTATTAGACAATCCAAAGTGGCGTGTGTTATGCATAATGAACATAAGTTTCATTCTCTCAGTGCGTGGGCCTTTGGCAGGGCCTTATAAATCACTGGGCCACAGCCTGTCAGCATGCAGCTACTGCCTTTAAAAACTCTGTTTTATTCAGATAAATTTCATTTGTCAGAGTCGATTCTCTTAAACTCCATGTAAACTCATTTCAAAGGCAGCTACAATGCCGCAGAATTTAATAAAAAAGCAAGTCGCCATTGATCAACTTGTTGTAGGCATTGTGTTTAGTTTATGTTTACTTGTAGCCTGGAAAATATCTTATAAAACATAGTGGCTCAGTTCTGCAGTAAATAGACTTAATGCTTTATGCTGAGTTTGAGCCGTATCACTTCCTCTCAATATCATTTACAGCATACATACACAAAGCAAAATCCCTTGACAGAATCAGAACGAGAGAAGATGAAATGCCATTGCATTCACTGGCCACAAACAAAGTGCCAGGAACAGATTGAAAAGCTGAGAATGTCTGTTAATAATCAGATGGGAAAATGTCAGACGTGAAGAAGAATGCAAGCGATACTTTGTATTGAGGTTGTTTTTATTTTGTATTCTTATCTAAAGTCAACAGAGCATGCCTGCTGTTTTCCAGCTGCATTAAAAGGAGGTTTTAAGCACACAAATACACTTGCAATGAACATATAGTTAGTGTCAGGATGCATTTGCTGGATAAAGAAAAACACAAGTCAATGCAGGTGTAAATGCACATCTGGTCAGGTTGGGACTATTTTGCTGCTGTACAAACAACACTGAGCAGTGAGAGTGAACCGGGGGAAGCTAAACAAAGAGCTGAAACTTCACGTAACTCGTGTTTACAGTGTCATTTGTATTGATATATTGAATTATAGCTGCTTCACACCACTAGCAATAGCTGCTTGGAAGAACAAGTAGGAAAAATGTAGTTAGCAGTAATAATCTTCCCATCAACAAAGTGATTTAAAACACTTGATAACATCACGTGTTGTCACATAATGTATTCAGATACATATCACATGTTAGCATCAGGTGTAGGAACTGTACAATAGTACTCTAATTCACTTTTGTAAGCCTGTACAAGGATTTAAGTCCACATTTCTAACTTTGACGCTACAAACTCCATCGCTTTGCCTTTGTTTGAAAGACAGACAAAACTTGACTTCATTGTGTGCCATAATAGCATGAGTCTAGCCTATAATTTATAAAGGGAGCTTTTTTTACCTCCCTCTTTTTCCTATTCAACAAAGAAATAGAGTGTTTAACTTGTCGTTGTCCTGTTGTAATTATTGAGCTTATTAGTGTGTTATTGTTGTAAAGAAAAGCCCTTTTGGATTCTAACAAATTGCCTCCATTGTTTCAGTGTTTTTTTCATTTTTTTAAAATTGCCTTTAAAAACCTTTTATTCACTATTATGTTTGTTTTGTGAGGCTTTACTCCGTCGTTCATTACTGCAAAATAAATTAGAAGAATCTTAAATCATGTTTGGGTTGCGACTTAATGTCTAAAGAAGAAAAAAAAAAATATGGATCCAGAGGCTGGACCAGTTGCTGCCATTAGTCTTTCCAACCACTAAGTAAATAGGCTCCTCTGGGAATGATGAAGAGCTGCTCATCACTGTGGAGATGATGGGACCCGAAGCTGTGAGTGCTCCGAGTCTGCAGTCCCTCATCCTCCAAGTGTTCACACGTCTGGAGCACGCCGCATACGCTACACGTCACTTATGAGGCACAACGAGATGGCAGCCCCATAGATTTTTGCTTAAATACGCTTGGAGGATTCCTTTAATAATTCATTGATAATGACCAAGATGAATAATTCAGAGGCACAAACTTTGCTTTAGTAAGCAGGATGCCAGGGCACCTGACATTGATGTACAATGTGAAATCACTTTTTATTAGCAGGGAAATTCTTCAAAATGCTTCAGTCAAGTTTTTCAGATCCGCTCAAATGTGGAGATTCACAAAGAGCCTTTCTTTGTGTGAAAGGGTTTTTCTTTATGGACTGTGAGAAACTGAGGACTTGAACTGTCTTTGCTGCGGGTCAGATGGATGAAATAATGTCTTTAATGTGAGCTAACTTCAGGATATGTGTGCATTCATGCAGAAGGCTATAGCGCTGCACTACCTGTCTTGTCTGTTGAATTAACAAGTTGTGTGTTTTTGTCCATATGCTTTTGTATGTGAGATTAAAGATTTACACTTGCAAGTCGGAGCCGTGACATGCCCGTATTCACAACTCCGATTTGTCAAAACATCTCTCAGATGTGTGCGCTTTACAGCAAAGAGAAATAATAAGTTCTGACCCAGAGCAGGACTATTTTTTTTTTTGAAAGTTGTTTGGAGACGATCATGATCGCATATGGCTGGATGTTTGCCTCATTCACTCTGAAAAATAAGGTAAGCGACGGAGGAGCAGAGGGCTAATAAAATGAGATGTGTGTGTTGTATTGTAGACCCGCAGACCGCCCCCAGCGAGGTGGACGGGGTCAACCTGGAGGAGATTCGCGAATTTGCCAAAGCATTCAAGATCCGCCGGCTGTCCCTGGGCCTGACACAGACTCAGGTGGGCCAGGCACTCAGCGCCGCCGAGGGGCCGGCGTACAGCCAGTCTGCCATCTGCAGGTAAGGACAAACAAAAGGGGGAAGAATCTGACTATGAATGCTCGTCATTGTTTCTAATCAATACGTCCTGATTCTGTCAAGTGAGAGCAGACGAAGCGGTGCGGCCTCAATGAGCTGTCTGGTGGTGCTCTAATCTATTTTTCATTCCGGGTTTTAGCAGACATTATTAAGATATTAAAATACATAATTGACTGACAAACGAAGCTCTCGTGTCTGTACTTAGCCTCCATCCTCTGACATGACAGCCAGGCGTTACTTATGCAAAATACATACACAAGTATTACACGAAGCACTTAAAGCATTTAATAATTACTAAGGCCCGTTGCTGTTCGCTCTGGCTGAACATGAGAGAGCTTGACGGCGATGATCTGTTAATAAGATTGCCGTGTTTTACTGCTTCCACGAGGACAGTTTAGTCGTAAATGGTGCATTATATATTCATGAGACAATCAGACAATCAGTGTTTCATTCCTCCTGTTGTTCCACTTGACTAACGTTTTGCATGAAGACGCCAAATGAGCCACATTTTGCTTTCAAGTCAGAATAATTGGGCTACATGGTGTCTAAATATTACTTTTTCAATACAACTAAATACTTAAATCATGTATTCTGCAAAGCGGAAAAACTATTTTGGCGTCAAAGAGTTGGCAAGTAGAAGATCTAAAATCTAAACTTTCATCATCAGTATTTTTGGCTGATCTTATTCCAGTATTCGTTCTGATGTCGCTCTGCAGTGCATGTGCTTTGCTGATGACCTGTTCTGTTTATGTGACACAGCGACTGCCACGCACCTTTAAAAATTTCATCACATCAACATCAAACAGCCGATAAAATGTGAAACAGAACAGGAGCCGGCGTTCTTATGAGGCCCAGACTAATGTTTAAAGTCCTAAAATCACACATGAAATATTTACAGCCGGGCATAATTCAAATATTTATAACATACATTAAAAGCCATTAGCTTCAAAAATAAACACTCTGTGGGCTGTTATTCATGCCGTTAAGACAATTTTTTTTTGTTTGTATGACATTGGACATGACATCCTGATGTTTTAAGTAGCGGGGCAAACTTCACATGCTTTAGTTTAGTTAACATCAACATAGACATGAAGTTTGAGGTGAAGCGGGACGTCACAGTAGCTCTGGGGCTGCGGCTCTGAGCTCAGACAGTGAACAGACACTGACAGATGCTTCCATCTTGTCTGCTTTCATTGCTCACTGTGTTTCCAGGCATCTCATTAGTTTATCTAAACAGGCACAGGCATTACACGAGGGTATCTTCAAACCAGTGGTGGCTCCACTTGGGTCTGAATTAGGTGAAATAAATAGAAAAACTTTGCAGCAGAAGGAATCTGACTGAAAGTAAAGAGTTGTTGTCTCATATTTTGTAGTTCTACTTATTATTAGTGCTTCAAACTGTTAGGGTTTTATTTAAGCTCAGGTTTTAATAACGATAATTTTATCTTTATAATCAACCAGCGCTACACTTTGTACCAGCTTATAAAATCATCAAATTAGCATCATTTCACCAGGAGGCCAAAGTAGTGCTGGACAATAAACCAGCTTTATCCAAATGCTGACATTATGAATGTAGGCAGGGGTAACGTTCCAAAATAAAGTTCTGAAATAATAATTATCTTGTTATTTATCAAAAGAAAAGCACACTTTTTAAACACGAAGCAGCTTTACAAAAACTGAACCTATGGTCTAATATGAGCAACATTAATGTTAAAATCTAAAAATGTCCGTTTATAGACTAAATCAAATTAAACAAACAAGACCCTAGAATATATGTGATGATGTCAATACATGTTGTTACTGTCTTCAAGGACTTTGTTGTGGTTTTTTTTTTAGTGCATAACATTAAACGCTAACAAGCAGAACATTTTTTTTTTTAAAGGATAAAAAGATTTTTAAAAGCCAGTGAAGCAAATCAATAAACAGGAAGTGTTGCAAGACAAATAAGATCAATGGATTGTAAGTAATCAAAAGTGATAGAACATTTACAGTGTGCAGGAATGTGCAAATTGGTTGAATATTTAGTTTTTGACTAAGCTGAGTACCTGATAAATTAAAATGCCTCATCGTGTTTAATTCAGAATCCAACAGTGCCATGAAACAGTTCTGTTCTTTGCTTTTTTAGCATAACATGACATGGTCTGGCTGCATACAATGTTATAAAACCCACTGATTAAGACCCTTCTCTAAAATATTAGGTTTATTACATTAGTATTAGATACATATTTTTAAACTAACAGTCTCTACAGTCAGACATCTGAATGGGACAGAAACAAAAACATGAGCAACATGACAAAGAAATCTTTTATCATAACACAATAAGGTGATTTATTCATATATCCAACTTCAGAAGTGCTTTGCAGACATTTAAACTTTTTTTTGGAAGCACATTTTAAGACTAAATGAACAGAACTGTGGCCATTTTTGCAGATTTGCAGGTAATTGTGATGTAAACATGAAATAAGGTAAGATATAGATTTCAGGTCACATCGCTCAGCCTGGATTGTAAGTCCGTACCTCTCAGATAGCTCTCTACGGTTCAGGACTGTAAACCCCGAGGCAAACTGTAACTCAAGCCAAACATACAGCATGTCTAAGCAGAGCTCCGGAGGTACTTTTAAGGAGAGCCAGAGAGGCTGCCTCCCTCGTGCTGATGCACTGGAGGAGGGAGTGCATACCCCAGCTGAGCAGCTCTCAACTCATTTTAGTATCTGCAGTTCCTGTTGATCCATGAAATGTCCTGTCTCTGGTGACTCTTCATATTTACTAATGTATTCCCCGCAGTATGGAGCCCTCCTCTTTCCACTGTTTAGGAGGAGGACGGGGTTATAAATAATACCGCCTGTCGACAAGGAGGAATGCACCAACGAGGTGTAGAAACAGGAAGTTCATGCATGCATGGGCATCTCGCCCTCAGCTCACCTCGCCATTAAAAAACTGTCCTTTTTTTTTGCATTGTTTGTCCTGCAGAGAGCTCGGCTGCATTCTGCTGTCTTTCCATCACAGCTATTTTACGAAAAGCATTCAGACATTCTTAGATTTATTTAACAGTTTCAAGTCTTGAAGAGCAGCTGTTATAAATATTCCATCACTCTTCTATTAGCAGATGTTTAATGAGTCTGTGGTTTGACTGTGTTCTGTACCTTAGATCAAGATATTTTCTGCTAAAGAGACATGTGAATGCATCCTGGAGGCTCAGGGGGCTTTGCTGCATCTCTCCGGTTTAATTTCCTGTGCAAAGAAATCCTGACAATAATTTAAAATCATTCAAACTCACCAAGGACACAAAACAGAAAACATCATCCTGCTCACAGTCCTGAGTCCCTTTGCTCCTTTTATTTAAAAAAGAAAGAAAGAAAAATACTGCAATTGGACATTTATTGAGAAAAAGTTAAAACTGGTTCCTGTCATCCTTCACATGGTTCCTGCATCACATCACATGTCAATGTTAAAGCCCAACCAACATCTTCACATGTAGTCCATCTGTTTGTTACCATTTTGTTGGGTCTTAGCCTTAATATATAAATAAGTCTAGTAAATGTATAACACTGATCTTATTACTCTATTGGAGAGCACTTTGGAGACACAAATTTAAAGATTTGTTACATTTTTTTTACTTTTAAATGCCAATCACGTTGGTATTGACCTCATTATCCACTGTTTGTTCACCAGTAACAGTAAATGAAACCCTTCAATTCAACAACATGAAAGGTGAATTTATTTCCAGCACATTATGTAGAAAATTGTTTCAAAAACATCTGAACAACATCACGAGGCCCATATGAAGGCCAGACTGTTCTTTTTTTAATCACAATAAAGTGATACTTAATGCAGAGATGGTCCACCAAATATTAATAATGACATTAAACATTACAGACATGAGAGGAATCGTTTCTAATCCAACCTCCAGCATCCACTTCATATCACACACACACAATGCACCTGACAGCCGTTGAGCTGCCAACCAGCAGTGTTTTGAGGAAATGCATGGTCCTCCGTTCTGTGTGTGCGACTCGCTAAAACGCCGAGTCCATGTGGAGTCTGAATTACGTGTAAAGTTGTGGGAACTTTCAGTATTAAAGTGTGTAAATGTATTCTTATTAAATATAAAATGAGAGGTTGTTAGAAGATGAAAGAAAGTTTGAAAAATGTATTAAATGTACATTTTGATTAATAATTCAAGTTCTTTTTGTAAATAAATGATGGTGCCATATTTAACTGCATGCATTAGTGGATTTCTTTTTTTTTTCTTTCTTTCTTTTTTTTTTTGTGTTGGTTTTTATCACCTGAGGGAAAGAAATGGAATGTTTGGGAGTAATTCCTGTTTTGTTTTTCTGTTGGTTTATGAAGACGTTTGGAAGTACAGTATTTAAAACATTTAGTTTGATTGTCTTTGGTTCAACTGGACCTGACTTTGTAGCCATTGGCAGTATCTCCTTGTTCCACTATTGCCAATTTGGGACAGAGAACCACAACCTCGCCCAGAAAATTTAACACACTGCTGGCAACCGCCGCCTCCAGCTGCTGAAGCTGAGGTGTTTCCAGGTGCAGAATACAGAGGAGTTTGTCCCAGATGTGCACCTGGATGTTAGTCTCAGTCCCTGTGGCATTCTGGTTGAGGAGACTAAAAGGCAGGCAGCTTATCCCTTGTTCTGGCAGGGCACCTAAGTAAGATTCTTTTTTCTCAATTCTCCCCAGACACACCATCCTGAGAAGCCACTTTTTCCTACCACAGGAAGCCCAAGAGAACACTATAGGTAGCAGTCTGACAGGCAAACTGAACCCTGGCCTTTTATATCCTGCCAGGTTTGAGAAGTTGGACATCACCCCTAAAAGCGCCCAGAAGATTAAGCCCGTTCTGGAGCGCTGGATGGCCGAGGCTGAAGCCCGCCACCGATCCGGCATGCAGAACCTGACTGAGTTTATCGGCAGCGAGCCTTCGAAAAAACGCAAGCGGAGGACCTCTTTCACCCCGCAGGCGCTCGAGATCCTCAACAGCCACTTTGAGAAGAACACACACCCCTCCGGACAGGAAATGACGGAAATAGCCGAGAAACTGAACTATGACAGGGAGGTGGTGCGCGTCTGGTTCTGCAACAAGAGGCAAGCCTTGAAAAACACAATAAAGCGTTTGAAACAGCCCGACCTCGGCGCGGCCGCACCAATGGACCCTCTCACTGATTCTCTAGAGGAGCTGCCCAAATGAACGAGCTCTCCCGACAAAAAAAACAGTGGAGTGGAAAAGTGGCAGCCATTAAAAACAACAAAAAAAAAGGTGGATGAACTCCTCTTGAAATGAGAACTGAAACATGTTCCCAAGTCACCTGGATGGACAGTCCTGAGTTTGCAAACAAAAAACTATGTGTTGTCAGTGTGATTAACCACAGTTATGTAAATGGCGAAACCAAAAAACACGAAAAAAGAGATTAATATCTTGAGAATTATGTACAAACATACGGTGTGCTGTTTCAAAGAGTTTTAGATTCTGGCCTTACGGACCAGACTGTCGCCCAAAATTTTGGCTCCCACGAGGAGGGATTTAGTAAAGAGATCATACCAAATCGAAACACTATTTACCAAAGTCTGTTGCATCTGAGTACTAAGAATAATTTTGTAATGTAAATGTGCTCTAAATTTTTACATTTGTACTGGCAAAAATCTAAGCTATATGTGTGAGGTTGAGTATACATTTTATCTTTGTCTGGCTTACTTTTTTCTCTCATTGTTTGTTTGTAAATATCCTTATAAAAAAGAGAAAAAAAACCTGAAAAAATGCTGTCTTCAAATTGAAACCACACTGAAAACAAGTTCTCTTTTGGACTTTAAAAAAAAAAAAAAAAAAAAGAACCTTTGCTGTTTAACGATTGCATAATAATGTTGTTTGCCTCCGATTTGTGTTTCATCTGCAAATATTTTCAGTCACGGTGTAACTTTGTACAACTTTTACAGGTATTTATTAATGATTTCCTGAGATTGTTTCAGAGGATGGACAGAAAAAAAAGGGGGGAGAGGAAACTTAAGGACTGTCACGCGATATCGATGATGATGAGGGGGTTTCGGTGTCTGTCGAATCTACTTGCAGCTTTGTTTTGAGCTACTGTGTCATTCTGTTGCCAAAGCCTGATAGCCAAAGAACACACACACACACACACGACTTCAGCTCAAGGACTGGGGAAGATTTTATTTATTTGTTCACATGGCTTTTCTCCCCCTTTTTCTAAAGTGTTTTACTCTGTGGGTCTAATTGAAAAAGAAAAAAAAAACAGTATCATGTCAAACAGCTACAACAAGTGTCTGCTGTAATTTCTTAAGAAAACGGCTTTTCTTTTCCCTGCATGCTCAAACCACACGAAGAGGTATTTATATAGAACTCCACCACATAGCCCAGACTTTACATCATTTGATTTTATTTTGACTGAAAAATAAGACTTTATTTCACACGTGGGACTCTTTAATGAAGCCCTAAATGTGACCAAACTACTGAGCTCATGTCAGTTTTTTATAAATATCTCACATCAGATTTTCTTCTCTTCATCTCTGACTCCATCCCTGCGACATTCTTTATCTTAAAACAGCAAATTTGTACTAGATTATCTTCAAGAGTTTATCTATCTGTGGTTATTTCTGTTCTACTTTGCATGGGTGGAATTAATTTCAGTCCACTGATTTCATTCATCGACTCTCCGTCTCGGTACACTTTTACTTTTTACATGGCATTACCTTGTCAGAAATGTCAATATTCCAGACCGTCACTACAGATATTCGGCTCTTACAAAAACCCTCACAGGAATAAGGAGAGGAAAAAAAGAAGAAGTGTTCGTTGAGAATAAGTGTCACATGTCACGACGAGTGAACTTAATTTGAAGTGAGGTGAAATTTGATGCAATTTATTCAGAATCATGTGTCTGCTCGATGGATGTCCTTCCATGTCACATTGGTTATCTCACTTCCCCCCCGTGTTCTTCTTCGCTGCCTGGAAAACAATCACACACACTGTAAATGTAAGAAAACACATGAAATAAAAGCTTTACGTGTCTGTGGTTTAAAAGAAATCACAGGAAAGAAAAAAAAAAAGGCAGCCAAACCATAGAGAATTTTAGCTCAGTTTTCATCTGCACATCCACGGCGGCTGGTTTTCACAGATGATTCACCTGCAGTGTGTTTTCCTCCCATTAAAAAGAAAAAAACTTCAGGCAAACCTTTGGCCAAGAAACACATCATGTCTCCACAGATAATTATATGAGAAAGCAGCAGTTCTGAGGCTTACCAATAAAGCTGTAACCAAAACCAAAAAAAAAGAAAAAAAAAGAAGAAGACACAGAAAGGAGTTATGCCTTTTGCTCAACTTTTCAATGCTGGACCAAAGCTCTAGTTATGCACATTGTACAGAGAAATAGATTCATGATGTTGACAATCTTTAAAATCTGAGAAGAAAAGAATTGAAGAGTAGAAATGTACAGTAGTTCATCCAAGGTTTACCTCAGTACTGTTCTTGTGAGAATCATACCAATGCCATAAAAGCAGCCGCAGGTCAGTAGAAAAGACAGATGATTACTCTGCACTGTGTGTCGATGTTCACCTTCGATGTGGAGGGAGAGGCTTGTGGTTTGTTTTGTTCTTTTTTTATTATTATTATTATTAAGTGACACATGATTGTTTGTTTTTTTTATTATTTTGGTGAAGTGGTTTCCTGAGCCACGTGTGACTCATCTGTTTTCTATTATCGTAGGATTATTTCTCATTCTTTGGTGCCGTACGTTCACCTCTCAGTTCTCACAGCCCTGTAGACCCGCGTAGAGGAAAAAGGAGATGTTGCTCTTAAACCCCAAATTAGGATGATTTGTTTGTCACCTTTAAATACATTTGTGGAAAATTTTACTAACACAGCCAAACTGGTTTGATGTTTTGTTAATAGTTGAAGACCTAGAAACCAAAGCTGAAGAGCCTGCAGAGGTTGGTTTTCATTTTTTTATAGACTGAAAACTGTACTTAATCTATAGAGCAATATCTGTTTGGTCAGTTAAGCAGCACTTTGTGTATTTCTAAAAAACAAAAGGGAAAAAAAAAAAACAAAGCTTCAAGTCTGTCACATTGATTTGTACCATAATTAGTAATAAACAATTGTTTGACATGAATTCTGTGTTGAGTTTCCAGTGAAATGACTTTTTTTTTTTTAAATAATAGATTTGTGTCTATAAGGCCGAAACACAATCACTGTGTTTTTTTTTTCATTTACCATATACTATATATTATTTCATATATTTATTATGCTTTATAAATGTATAATTTCCATAAAACAGCATGCAAAACATCAGACAAACAATGACGGCCAAAGCCTGACAGATAAATCAAATAAAATCTAGGATAGCCACAGCTAGCAATGGATTTTTCCATACCAGGAATCTGTAATTGAAATATGCACATGACATGATGTAATTAACTAACATTGCAGTAATCTGTAGCTTATTCCATGTAAATAAATGGAGCAGTAGCTAAGTTCAGTTTTAAAAACAACCACTAAAGCTAATTAGTTTATTTAGCTTTTTTTTTTTTTTTTAAATTAAGTTACTTTTGAATCACATATTTAAATGTAATAAATTGTGTATTATTATTATTATGCTAATTAAATTTGGTATAGAATTGGCAGCTCTGTCTTTTACTGTTCAGACAGGAAATAGATTCAGTCATGATGGAGAAAAACTCCAACTAATGTTTTGCTAATGGTAACTAGCTTCGATTTAATTTGTTGAGTCCACAACAACTCAGTTTTTATGGATAAAAAATGTAGCTCCTGCTAACAGGAACTAGTTAACAGCAGAAGTTAACTGCCATCTCAGATTTTGACCATTGGAATTCATACAATTTAGTTTGATTTAAACATTTAAATTAACATTTAAATTCAGTAAATTGCAGATTAAATTATTATTGATTAAATTTTGCTGATTCAGTTTCCTTTCTCTCATAGCTAAATGAGACAGTGGCTAAATTTAGTCAGGAAGGAGAAATAAACAGCTAGCTAATAATAACTGGCTTTAGTAGTGCTATTTTCATTTGTTCTGTCTGCATTATCTCAAAAATAATGGGAAAAACATAGCTAACTACTGCTAGCTGCAACTAGCTTAGCATGGCGGCAGCAACTGCCATCTCAGCTTTTGTCTGTCTCTCAATTTGTGTGATTTGATTTGATCAAACTTAACAGCTACCTCACATAAATATTATGAACAACCTCTAAATTACATGCTACTGGTAGCTAGCTTAGCACTAGCTATTTAGTTATTACTTCGCCACGATGGAACAAATTTAACTAATTCTTACGAATGATAGCTAGCTTGAGTAACACTAGCTACTAAACTATCACTTGGTCATGATGGAACAAACTTAGCTCCTGCTAGGGGTCACTAGCTTGAGTAGTACTAGCTACTTAACTACATTTTTAACAATGAAGCAGACTGGGCCTATCCCTGCTCATGGTAACCAGCTTGAGTAGTACTAGCTACTTGACTACCATGTTTTTAATGATAAAACAAATGTAGCTAATTCATGCTAATGTTAACTAGCTTGAGTACCACTAGCTATAAAGTTATCACCTTGTCATGATTCAACAAACTTAGCCTAACCCTGTTAATGGTAACTAACTTGAGTAGCACTCGCTACTAGGCTATTAATTTGTCATGATTAAACAAACTTAACTATTTCCCGCTTATAATAAGTAGCCACTCGTACACCACAATAAGTACCACTAGCTTCTTAGCTATTATTTTTTTATTGATATAGCAAACTTAGCTAATTACTGCTAACAGTAACTAGCTTTGCATAGTAACAACTGTCATCATGACTTTTGCTACGACAATTTAGTGATGTTAGACTGTCTTTAAATTCAATTAGGATTCATGTTTTATGTATTTCTGTCAATCTTAGTATACAAAATAGAAAAACCACACTGCTTTCTGTAACTGGCTGTAATTAATCGTAATTAAGGTAATTGTCTCAAAACACATTTTATATATAAAACTGGATTTTCTCCCGTCGTTCTTTTGTTGACTTTATATTTTGTGTTTCAGAGAAATATGCAGTATATACAGGTGCAGGATGCTGCGTGAGTTCAAAGTTTTCAGCAACATACAAATATTCAAAAAACATCACAGGCTCTCTTTTCATCTTTTCCAACTGCACACATAAACACAGTTATTGACAGCGTCAAATAAAATCCAACTTGTCTTTGAGAGGTCATGGTCAAGTGCATCTTAAATCACCTCGTACAAACCTCCCCATTTGAGGGCGATGCGCAGTTATTTGACCCGCGTGACCTAATGTTCGTGTGGAAGGATGGATGAAGGAATTTAAGTGGCCATTTGATGTGTTTTAATGAGAGAAGACGCTATAAAAAGAGTCTCGCATACAATATTTAGCAACTTATTTAGATTTCCTTGGGGTCAGTGGAGAAGAATACATGTCAGGTTTGCTTCTCATCAAAGCTTCATGTGTTTGCCTCGCCAAATAACAACAAGACAAGTGTAAAGAAGGAGAAATATATAAATAAACGAGGAGAAAGCCTTTTGAAACTAAACTCAAAAGTTTGATACAGCTTCCCTGTCCATGATGCCTTTGAAAAACGGGCAGGCTGCTGAAAAGAAAGTAGTAAATAAATAAATAATAATAATAAAAAGCACAGACAACATAAATTATTAACATTAGACTGAAAACTGATGTTCAAGATGCTTTTTCGTCTTCCTTTCAGCTCTCTCTCTCTCTCTCTCTCCCCCTCCTTCATTTCAAAACACTGGATGTATTTTTGAGCGGTGATGGCTGAGGTGTACGCAGCTCCAGCGACTTATTTGATATTCTTTTGTTTTCTCTCTCCGCGCCATTTTCATTGTCTTTGCCATTAACAATGTAATTGTGCAGATGCAGCTCCTGACCCATATCTGTTTTCTCAAACTGTTTGTATTCTGACGCTGATAAAAGTTTACTTCTCGTCCTCAGTCTGCCGCAGAGCTTTTGAACGAAGACTAACAGCTCGGTTAAAAGGAATTCTCACGCAGATATTACAGAGTAAATGTCAGCGCTCGGGCTTTTTATCAATCATCCTCGGAGGGGAGTCTGCTGAGAATGAGTCGTGCCCAAAAGTTTTGTTTTTCATTCGTGCACAATCTAAAGTTTTGTAGTATTCTGGATTTAACAATTTCAGTGTTGTTGGATGAGGAATGTTTAATCCTGTTCTTCACATCGGTCTTTTTGTCGATGCTCGTCGTAGATTTGCCAAACTATGTGAGAACGCCGTAGAAACCTGAAATATTTTAACAGCTGAGAGAAAAAGGAATTTCTTCAAACTGTGTTCTCTGAATCTGAAATCATCCAAACACTGAATTCATCTGAAATGTATGAATCTTCTGTTGTGCAGTTTAGTGAAAATAATCCAAAGAGTCCAGATGAAAGTTGTTTTAGTTTTAGTTTATGCTTATTACTGGTGAAACAGGGACAACACGTCGACTAGGGAGTAGACAGGTGAGAAATGAATAATACATTTAAAGAAATAAAGCTGTGTAGGGACAGAACAGAGAGACAAATACTAACAGTGGCAGCAGTGATCATAATAATAATAATAATAGAAAGGAAGGGAAGATAAAAGTTGAAAGGTGCACAACATTTGTACAAGATCGTTTCCTCATGAGCAGCTTTCTTCTAGATCAAACATCAAATATGAATAAACCTCCTCCTGCTCCTTGATGATAATCCAGAGGTTCCAACAACAATTAGTCAAACAGTGAATATTAATTGTTTAAAATAGTGAAAGAACTACTGCACATGGACGGATTTGCTGCTTCTCTTGACATTTCTGTTTATTTTTTTAGTCGTGAGCTCCATAATGTTGTATGTGAGACTATAAGTGACCAAACAAACTGAGTAAAAATTTGTGTTTTATGATGTTTAATAAACCAAACTACTAATCAGGTGATTAATCAGTCATGAAAACAGTCATTTGTTGCAGCCATACTTACTTTTATTAATAGGTGAAGCACCTGAAACCTCGTACATCCTAAACTTATCAGTGTGACAGCGTGATTTTGTTCACCTCACGATTATTTATTGTCGCTTCAAACTTTCAGATCATTTCTAGTAAATTGATTTTAATGTGAAAATCCTCCTTAAAGTGTCTCTTCAAGTGAATGAAATATGTTGTTTAAAAAATGAACCACTTTGACTGCAACTTCTTGGAATAATTTATAATTTTTTTTGTAGATTTTCCCTGTTTTTTAATTATTGATAATAACGAGTAAAACCACAAAAAATGTGTTAATTAACATGTTAGCTTTTGTTAAAAGTTTGAGTGTAAAATTATGGAATTCTTTAATCAATTTAAATCTGCGAAAGATACAAGTTTACAAATATTTGGCATTTAAATGTATAATATAGATTGAAAAATGATTCATGTCACTATAGCACTACCACCAGTGTGTATAGGTTGATTTTTTATATATTTAATTTAAATTAATGTTTATTTATACTGCATTTTTGTCACTTTTTAAAAATGTATGACACTAATACAAGGTGAGAGAGAAAGTCTGTGTCCTGGATTTATAGAGAAATGGACAATAAAAGTATTCTATTTTATTCTATTCTATTCTATTCTATTCTAATATCTTTTTAAACAATTGTTTAGCAGATGTTCCCGGTTTTGTTCAATCACATGTAATATTTAGTAAAACCACAGAACATAGTCATAACTTGCGTGTAGTTTGTTGTTTTACAATATGTGACAGTAAAACTACACAGTTCTGCTGCATTTAAATCAGTTAAACATGTCACATATTTGCCATTTTTTGCTCAGTTTTTACACTTTTTGAACTCTACAACACTCTGCTGTCCTTTAACATCATGTTTCTGGTTCAGATTTTTACACTTTATGATCATGAGTCATCCATAAGTTCAAATGTTTGGACATACAGAAGCAGTAAAGAAATAAATCATCGGGAAACTCGTACGCAGAAAGTTTGACTTCAGCTGCAGACTCAAACATATACTTTTAAGAGAACTCTGTTTCTTGGAAATCCTACATTTTATCATTGTTTTCTTTGCGTATCAGAGATCTAAGAGCGCCGTACAGTAGTTTGAGGATTCACATCGAAGCCTTTGTGCCGTCTGATGTTTCTAGTAAAGACAGACGCCCAGTAAAGACGAGTTTTGATCTCGGAATCTTTGTGGTTTACTGTTTTTTTATTATTTATTTTTCTGAAGAGGCTAACAGGGGGCAGGTGAGGCCTCCTTAAGAAGGATTTAAAGTAAACCATAAGTCCTCCCTTTTTGTGTGTCCCTTCTTCTTTTTTTTTCCCCCCTAAACAGAATCAAAGTGAAGACTTGGACTGTCTGACTTGTTGAAATAAAACATTCCTGTTCAACCTGCAACCACCTGAAATTGTCCTGAATGGGGGGAAGAGGGAGGCCGGATAGAAATATAATGACATGTCGGCGCTCCAAATGGATTATGTTTCAATATCAGTCAGGACACAGAAACGAGAGAGGTGGAGGGAGAGAGTGCATGTGTTGGATGCAGATGGTTTTAAATTGCTGCCTTTGTTTTCCATCAGGCATGAAGCATTCACTTTCCTTATCTTTCAGACAATGTGCGGTGGGCTGATGTTCTGGGTAAATGAACTGTCTGTATATCCCTCAACCCTCCGCTCCTCCGCCTTCTTGTTTTCACTTCCTCCTCGGGGTTGAGATGTTGCTACACTGACTGTGAAGCCCGAGCTGCTCAGGCGTCTCCCACTTTGCTGCTCTGCACACCCAGATGCCTCTGGGGGTGCAATTACCAATCCTCACATGCAATCGAGGTTGGCCATGCATATGATCCCTTTTGCTTTCGCTGTTGTTTCTGCTTTTTTATGCCTTTTTTCAGCGTTATTAGCAATGACACACTGTGAGGTATTTGCAGGTAGAGGAGTTAATAGCCCGGGTCTTTACAGAGACACCTGTCTGACTTGAGCAGCTGATTGCATCGGCCCATAGTCCATTTAACTTTCTAGCAGCCCAGGTTTTTTGAATGCATGTCTTTAGGCTGTGATGTCTCTGTTTTCTGGCGGCCTGGACAGGAATCTCTTCCCCCAAAAGTATCACAAGCAAACAGGTGAGAGGCTGCACACCTGCTCGCTCTGCTCTCCGCCTGCCTCGCTCAAGCCGTAAAGAAAATTGATCGATGAAGCTGTATTTAAAAGTCCACATCCAGATCTTTAATGCTGAGGAGGTCAACAGACAGTAGCACCACCAAAAAACAAACTCTTCTGTGTCAATAAAAAGTTTTGACAGTTCAATAGTCCAGAAGGAGTCTGTATGTAATCGCTGTAAAGGAGATGTGAGTGTTGCCTCTGAGCATTAGTATTATTATTGTTATTATTTCAGGTAGGAAATTAAAACTGAGTTTGTCCCTAAAGAGAAACTGTTATCAGAAGAAAATCTTTCCAGATGAATCCTGATCTCTTTAGTAAGTTTGTGCTTCATAAAACGTGAACTCCAGCATTTCTTACAACCTGTGAGTTCTCTGGTTTAAACTGCGTTCAGCTCTTGTGTTGTGAGAACGTTTTTATAAAGATTTACAACAAGAAGCTGCATTTTGTCTGAGCAATGACTGTAAGGCTGCTTTTTTTCTTATATAAAAGATCGTTTTGTCTTTTTATCAGAGCGCTGCTGTTCTCAACACAACAGCTCATTTGTCCAACATGAAGTTAAAGTTAAAGTTTGGGCCCGAAAGTGTTCAATATGAAATAAATAAGAAGAACATAAAAGAAGATATGTACGAAGAAATAAATAAGAAGGGCATTATGACATAAGCAATGGTGTGAATACAATGTGAAAAATATATGGAACAATTTATGAAATTAATGATAATAATATCATAACTCAACATATTGCTATAAGATGTTTAAAGTGTTTTTTATAATAATGTTTTTTATTCTGTCATGTCCATTTTTATGCTTTATTTTAAAATGCTTATTTTTAAAGCTGTCATGCATAATATAAAAACTCTGATGACATTTTTATTTCATGTTAGGTTTTGTTCATAAAGTCTCTTTTCATTGTCACTACTCTATTTGACATCTGCATCCAGTTAGCCAGTTAGCATCTGTTAGCTACACCAATGCTAAAGTTACTCTGAATCAACAAACTAGAAGCCATACTGCTGTAAATACACACTGTACACCAACGCAAAACCAACACTTCCTTGGCTTTTTAAAACTTAGCTTAACAAAGCAACTAATGCTACCAATCAGTCAACGAGCTAATCCGGCTCGACTGTTACTTAGCATAAAAGTGGCCAGACTGTGTTAGCATTGCTGGCTAGTGTTTATGAAGAGCAGCAGCACAATAGTTCAGTTGTTTAGAATGACTTTGACATTGTTGTTGCTCAAGCTAACAAAAGCTAACTTGGCAAAAAAAAAGCACAACAATAACAAAAATTGGCTTAATTATTTTATCTGGTCATATTGCATTGCTTAGGATTGCTCATTTATTTGTTTAGTCTTACTTTCATTATTTGTCTAATTTGACATTTGTTATACTGTAAAGCACATTGTCACGTGCTATTCCAAAAATTATTATTATTATTATTATTATTATTACTACTATCATCATTATTATGACACATTCTGAGCTTGTTATTGGCCAAATGGTAAAACCACTGTCACCACATTAAAAAAGTGTTTTAAAAAAAAGATGTTGTTTCACTTGGAGCTCCATATCTCCACCTCAATCATACTTTTTTTTTTTTGAACACTTTCTTACAGTTTCAAACATCCATCATTCAGAGCGGTGACTCTAAACACCAGACAGTTTTCCACTGCAGGAACTTCAGGTGTAATGTTCCCCAAACGTTTACAGGAACGGCCCCCAGTCGGCCCTTTTCGACTGTTACAACTCCAAGTGCGCTGAAACAATGACAAATAGCAGTTACTGGATGTAACTCCGGTTATATGTGGGAAACAGGACAGAAGAAGTTTAGTACACAAGCCTGTGGTGAATTTTACAAAGAAGGAAAAGCAGAACGGAAAAACGGAGCTCGTCGCCCTTTCTGAGTTGAACCAATCAGCATGGAGACCTGCACCGCGGTTCGTCAGGGCCGCTCAGGAGTTCCTACCCTGGAGTAGCGCTCCTATAAAATGGCCTTGAAAGAGGTTTCTGCAGTGAGAACACACACAAAGGCCGATGCCACCCCACGAGGTTCTGCAGCGGAAATCACTGAGGTCACAAATCCATCCATCCCCTAAACACAAAGCCTTAACAGCACATAGAACATTTAAAACCACCAAAACTTCATATTTTACACTAAAAAAGAGAATTGTTGGACCAATATAAATGAGCTGCTTCAGTTCTTAACACACAATTGAATTAAGTTCATCCAAATTAGTGATAATTAAGTTGCAGCGATGCAAATATTCATCTCAAATGAAGCTTTCTTTTGCTGCAACTTAATTTTAAATAAAGTCAACTTGAATTTTTAAATTTTTCAACTTTCCAAATTAGGTTTTTGCCCAAATACACAATATAAAACCTGATTTTTTTTTTCATTAGACTTACCTTTACTTTACTCTGTGATACTACTTGAAGAAAACAGCATTTAATTGCAGCAGAAAAAATTTAAGAAACATCACAACATGAAACCCTGAAATTTAAATAGCAGTTTACGGGGACAAATTCTAATTTCAACTTGATAAAAATCCACAAACATAAACTGCAATCACCAAAGCAGAAGGATAGATGAGATTAATTTAAAACTTTACTTTTTACTGTGTATTTGTTTTACTCTAAAAACAAGGGAGGCCCTCGTCTGTCCAACTCTAATTCTACTGTCTGCTTTTCCAAATGGCTTCATAGGAATTTAACCCAAATTAGAGATTAGGTGACACAGCAACATGGGAGTCATTCTTGGTGCCAAAATCTACCAAAGTTGAACACAGAAATGGTTCCACATTAGAACACAATCCTGCTCTTCGTGCTGGTGAATCGTCGGTGGAGCAGAAGCAGCGCTGGAGACGTTTAATTGATCAGTTTGGACAAAGTGTCGCTGCTCAGAGGGTCATCGTCTGTTGACACTTAAAATACAACCAAACAGAAACATCAAACAATATTTTCGCCTGGAATAGATGATTATGAGTTAAGAGCGGCAGATGAAAACTGGAATAGTTTCCCTCCTGTCAGGTACTTTGTAAGCAGCGCATGAAAAAACCCTTTGGCAAAGTGCAACTCTCCTGCACATGGGTCATCGCAGCTTTAAGAGCTAGAGGAAAATAACCGGCCCTGCCCTCCATCATCCTCTCATCCCGCTGACCTCTACGTACGGTATAGTATACTTACAGCGGGAGAGACAGGGAGAGGACGAAGTGGGGGGGGGGGGAGAGAAAAGAGAATGATTGCATATCTGAAGGCATCAAGAGAGCAGATATGGATGGGAGAGGAGTGACATGGTCGGACACATCTTTGCTTTCTTATTAGTGAGGGCCTGCACGGACACTTTGGGCCCTTTTTATGGGGCCATGATGAAACCCCTCTTCGTGCATCTGCAGAAAATGGCCAGGGGAAATCACAGATGAGAATCACTCAAAGACAGGGAGATGTCAACAAGCCCATAATGATAGCTGATGGCCCCAGAACACTCTCCCCTCTTCCCTCTCAGCCTTACCTGCCCAAGTTGCACTATCCTAGAAAACATAATTAGAGGTAAAGCAGAGAGACGGAAGCTTTATCTCTCTGTTTTCTGTAAGCAATGCTCTTTGTTTTATACATCTGGGAGTCCTTTTTTCCCCCCTTCCCAATCTCTCTTTCACTTCATGGAGAGAAGGAGGCGGAGGAGAGCTCCCTCTGTGAGACGCCAAGGTGCTCCCAGTCCATTGTGCTGCTGGCTGTCAGGTTAAATTAGGGAGTACAGGCTCCGTGAGTGTAAAAAAATCAATACTTGATGGAAGATTGCTCCCCGGAAAATCTGTTTTGATTCCAGGATTAATTCTTGACCAAAGGCTCCTGCAAAATGACATGCCATTAGCCTGAAAATGAACACATTCTGCAGTGGAAATTGGATGGAAATGTGTCAGGTGATTGCCCCGGCTGGTTGTTTTGACTCTTCGAGCGAGGGGACTGAAGGTGTGGCTGCTGTGAATGAGGCCTCCGGGCCGACTCCATTTCCAGAACAGAGACAACTCCGCCGTGGCCTCCGAGTATTCTCAAGGCCATTGTTGTCCAGCGGCTGCAAATGCACTCCGCCAAGGTGAAATGCATTTACCCCGCTGTCCACCCTCTCCTGTGTTTTCCATAAAGCGTGGCATGAAGAATGAGAAAATCTGAAAATAAAACAAGGAGGCTTTTTTTTCTTTTTCTTTTTTTTCCTTCCCTCTTCTCTCTCTACTCAACAGTGAGAAAAAGGGAGGTGAGATGCATTATTGATGAGTGAATAATGTGTTTGTCATGACGGATGACATTTTCTTGTTTGAAAACTTAAACAGGAAGCTGCAGAGATGCACCGGACAGTGATTTGAACAGCCGGAGCGTTCAAGCTGCACTAAACATTTGTATGGATGTTCAAGTGTTTCATGGAAAAAAACAACAACATGAGACACGACTTCTGAGACAAAATGTTTCTTTGCTGAAACATATAAGATTCATTTATTTGTTGTTTATTTCACCTTTTTTGTTTTTGCTTACAGTCTGGGGCTGTTTTAGACACAAACTGCATCATTTTT
Organism: Stegastes partitus; assembly: GCF_000690725.1. Taxonomy (NCBI): domain Eukaryota; kingdom Metazoa; phylum Chordata; class Actinopteri; family Pomacentridae; genus Stegastes; species Stegastes partitus. Next base: position 46,528 of record NW_007578427.1, on the reverse strand, counting down.
ACTGCAAATATTTTTGATTTCTTGTCTTAAACATAAGTTTTTTCTCATAATGCAAATGCAAAATAAGACGACTACTGTACTTTTCTTTATTTTTAAACTATATATTTCTAAAAATCTACCTAAAACTGAAGCTAAAATTAATTTCTGATTTGATTTGATCTGGATAAATACCGTATAAATACACATGAACTGCCCGTGTCACATTTTATTTAATCTAATCTACGATGCTGTTAGAACTTTTACAAACTACAACATCCCCAAATAGTCTTCCTTTCAAAGAATAAGAAGTGTGACAGCGCATTATTAAAGATCATTTGAAAGTTTGTCAATCTTAAGACGCTAAAGAACTGCCTGCGTCCACATTTAATCCTTTCAGAGATGCACAATGTGCAAACATGAAGAGAAACAACAAATTTGCTGTGTTTCATCTGAGTATTGATGTTTAAATTTCCTTTATTTAAGAGGAGAAGTATAAATAAAATTAGGTTTTAATGTCTTACGATTATTTATGCAGCTGTTTAATGAAAATGAAAACAAACAGTAATCTAATAAGAAATGACTGCAGAGTTAATAGGATGATAAAAACACAACAGACATATAAAATAAAAAGATAAAACTCAGGAGGAGACGATTTAGCAGATCAGGATGATGATGATGGAGCCTCAGTGTGGACCACGCTCAGTTTTACAGTGAGGCTTCAGCGCCACCTGCAGGTTTAAACTGATTGTGTCTGAAGTGTGATACTGTCAGATGGCAGTTTTCACCACAGTGTCTTATTGAAACATTACAGAAGTTTTAGCATTTAAAAGGAAAAGCTACCCTAAAATAAGAGAACCAGCATTACCTTTGAGCTAAATGTAGTCAAATCTGTATGGGAGATACAGATGGGTGACAAATTAAAGACAAAAAACGACATAAACCATCCACCATGTGCCATTAGATCAGCTTCAGTGCTCGAAGATATTCCTTCATTTAGAGTTTTAATGACATGGTGGAGAGCACTGTCTACAAAAAGCAAAACAAAAAACATAAAGGTTGGCTCAAAATCTCCCATAAGTGTTCAGCTGGGTTGAGATCTAGTGACTGTGAATGCTACAATACATGATTCACATCATTTTCATCAATTCTATTCAGCTCCTCATGCACTATTGCAGTGAAGAGACCACTCTCATCTCATCATCATAGGATTAAACTGATCACTCAGTACAACTTTCTATTGATCTGTACTGACCCGAACTATCCTAGTAAAATGTCCACAAACAGCAAAACAGAGCCACCAGATCCCTGCGGTATAGAAGTCAAGGGTTCACGTTTTTCCTTTAATTTGTCACACGTCTGTATGTTCACACATGCAAGGAATCTGAATCCAAGTCTACTGTCTCCCAGTGAATTTACACACAATAAAACAATCAATCCACAGGACAGATATACACATTTGAATGAATAAATGTAACTGAAGCAGTAGATCAATCTGTTTCTATAGAGGTTGTACAATTTGTGCAAAGATAAAAGTGTGCAGAAAGGACACTAAATGAAAATAAGGTTCTTTATACACATACAGTCAGTGCTTATATACAGTGTATACATGTGTGCTTGCCTATAAACAGCCTGCTTGAATAATATTTGACAGTGAGGGGTGACTGATGTGTTCATCAGGATGCCCAACACAAATGGAGTCAAGTTGGCGCTGTCACTGTGCAGAGGATTCCTTTCCCTCTCCTCCCAACCAGCCACACTCGCATAAAGACTGTTTGTCTGTGACCTTTGCCACAGAGATGGCTTTGTTAATCTGTAGGAGTTTACAGCAGCGGACAGCCTTTTTTTTCATTTGCATTTTCTTGTTTCTTTTCATTCAGATAGATCAGTTGTTTTGGCCATTGTCCAACCTAAAGCTAATTTTGTCTCATAAATATATTGTAAATAAATACACATATTATCAAATTTCAACAATCTGCTTCTATATCTGCTTGGAACTTGTGAATATTGCTTCCATTCTGTGTCATGGCCACTCCCAGACTGTGCACAACAAGACTAACTGACAATAATTTTTTAAAAAAGGGTGAATTGATAATAAAACTTTAAAAAAAAAAAAAAAAAAGCTTTATTTACTATATCTGTAGTGATATTGTGAATGCTTCAAAAATAAGAATGCATTTAGTTAGTTGATTATTATTTATGAAATTCATACAAGAGGAAGAGACTGAAGGGTGTGGCATTTATCGACAGTTTAATTGCATCAGTTAAACCAGCTGTTTCGTGGATTAAATTTACTTTAATGTTATTCAGATGTAAATAAATTCAGCAGAACTTTATGTAAACGAAACATTAAAGTATGCTTTTTATATTTTAACTAAACAAAATTATTATTATTATAAAACCTATATTTAAAGCAGGATTATCTCAAGTTCATGTATTTGTTTTACTGAGCAGCACACATGTGGTGGCAGCAGCATTTTGTTCCAGGTGGAGCTCCTCTCTCTGTCGCAGGTTGATGACGTAGGCTGCTAGCTGGACGCTGTTGCTGAGGCAGCAGAGTTGCCTGCTGCTCTCAGGTGCCTCACATGTCAGTAAAACACCGGCAGCCTTCTTAAAAACAGCTTTGTTTTGTTTTTATTTTAAAATCACAATGTCTTGGGCTAAAGCCGTGTCTCTCAGCGGGGAAGACGTGTTCGACGAGCATGGAGACGAGCTGAATTTACAGAGTAAAGAGTGGACGTCCAACATGAAGAAGCGAGTCCGGGTAAAGTTGCTGCTAGCTTACCTCAGAAAGTTACCTAAAGATGTGTTGCTGAGCCTCTGTGGTTCACTCAAAGGGCTACATGTTGCGTGTATAATATAGTAGTGGACTCTTACTCTGGTGTGTAAAGCTTTTATGACTGTATTAGCTTGTTAATGTGCTCTTCGTCGTGCTAACTGGTGCTGCTGCGGACAGGACGGCTATGTGGACGGAGTTGATGCCGGGGAGGAGGCCTCGCTGCAGGACGGATTCAACCAGGGCTTCAGGGAGGGAGCAGCTCAGACTGCGGCTGTGGGTCGCCTCAAAGGAATCATCAGGTGAGCCATCTTTATATAAGATGTATTTTCCTCCTCAGGAACCTACAAGAGAGGTCCGGTTGCTTTTGTACTGAAGCTGCTGTGATGTACTTGACCTGGATGACTAAGAATGTACACAGACTTTTATGTAATACACTAATCAAAGAGGGAAACGACATGAAGCAGACTGATATACTGAACCAGGTAGATTAGATTATTTACAATAGATTCAGGCACACCTGGTTTAGGTTCATGTTGGATCAAGTCTTTCACCAGTTTAAATCTGATGAAGGATGCTGTTTTGTGACCAAACTAACTCCACAATGTTTCTCTCTATAATGCAGATATAATACGATTTTAAAAAATTATAATAACAAGACAGACCCGTGTTGAAACATTAGTCCGTTTACCTAATAAAAGTGTCCTTCAGTCCCGTTTTGTATTCTGGAAATGTGCTGTTCTGGATCTGAGAAGCACCAGATTCAGCTGCATTTTGCTGGAAGATGCACGAAGAACCTGGTTTCTGCTATAAGCTACATCCTATATGTGATTTATTGTGTGCTGTTGGCTGGTTTGTGTCAGTGTCCTAAAGATAAAGATGTGACTTTGACCCTTTTTTTGGTAAATGCTGCTTAGGGTCCGCTCAAAAAATCCCTGACAAATCACTCTTTGGTTAAAGTGCTTATCATTTGTGTTCAAATTAAATCCACAGCCTGCGATGAAAAAGCCATAGATTGATGTTCCTTCAGTTTAAAGCCAGAAATATTTAGGTAACCCTTCTGACCATATACATGATATTATAACTGCGTTTTTGTGTTTGTGTTAAGATTTTGTGTTTCTATAAAAGGAGTAGTACAAATATTATCAAACAATCATTCCTCTGTTAAACAAAAAGGACTTGATATCTAAAAATGATATATATTCCTACAGATACACTACCCAAAACCAAAACTATACTTTTTTAAATACCTGATTGTGAGGAATACAAACCTGTTTTTCAACGAGAGCCCTTTTCTTTTACAGAAAAAAGAAGCCAAATATGTTTGGTCTTGTAGAATAATTTTGCCTCCATAAAAAAGAATCTAAAATTGGTAAAATAAATGCTTAAATCTCAAATAAAAATAAGTCATGAATAGATAGAACAAGAGGAGGAATATGAGTGAACATTTCAATAGTTGACATTTAATTCTCAGATCACTTTGTGAGACGTTGATTCAGACTAAGAAAAGAAAATTTAGACCATTTCACCGTTCTCCATTGAGCTGAAACCCAGACTGTCGTTCGTCTTATCACAGTATTGACTTGTTGAAATCTCTTTATCAATAGTGTGAAGCTGAATCCTGCTTTCACCACTAGAGGTAGACAAATAGTGTGAACTGCTGTCTTATGAGTGGAAATGTTTGCTCATATTGCAAATTTATTTGACATCTTACGCTATTTCAGTGTTGTGTTTCATGCTACAGAGGGTAGTTAAATATATTTTTGTTCCACTCTCTAATAGAGATCAATAAGACAGTGTACTACATCATTTTTGTTCATCTTTGAATTTATATTCAGATATTTTGGGGAAGAAATTTGGAAATGTATATGTTATTTTACCCAAACATGTTTTGAACGAGGTGTAAAATTGTTTAAATATTTCAGCCTCTTTGTTGCACAGAAGCATCATGAGTCTCTTTTGTACGGAGCTTTATTGAAGTCTCTTTTCTGTGCAGCAGATGCCTGTCCCAGTCACTTCTCTGTGCTATTGTATGTGACTCTGTCGCCTCTTTGTGTCTCACGTCGCAGTGCTATATGGTGCTGGTGCCAGATTGAGCATCCGGAAAACCCCGTCCCAGCCTCAGTGACCGACCTGCTGCAGTTGGTTAGTCAGCATGAAGACCAAGTCGTGGAAGGCCTCAAGAGGGTTTTGGAGAATCCTCCTCCCAGTGTGAGCGACATCTCCGAGAGCATGGAGGACCTGGAGGTGGAGCAGGCTCGTCCGGGTGACTGTAGAGAGGGATGTAAAGAAACGGACTGCTGCCAGAGAGCAGAAAGCATGGACCAGGACGTTCCTCACCAGCCACAGAAGCTGCGTTCAAGGTCCACTGACTGTTCCTCCAGCTCAGGTGAAGGTCTGAGCCTCCTCCTGCAGCGCTGTGTGGACGTAGCGCTGGAGCTCGGGCTGCCACAGGAGCTGATCGGTCACATACAGGAGCTAAAGAGCCTGTAGCGACTGAAAGATCTGGGAACAATCACAGCGAGTCTGAATGATGATGATACTTAAACTGTTAAACAGTTTTGTTTTGGTGTGATTTTTTACACACAGAATGACAAATGCTTGATGTATATAATGTTCATATCATTTTTTGCATTTTTCAAGCTGATATTTTGAGAAAGTTTAGAAATAAACATAAAGTTTGTTACCACCTATCCATGCTGTACATGCCCTGGTACATGAAGGAGAATTTATTCCATATTCATATTTTCTGTTATTTACACATCTGTTTATTTAGTCTATATAAACCCTGAAGAATTGTTACATTTTGAAATTAAAATTGAATAAAACATCAGTTTAAATTAACATACTGGTTTATTAATAAATGTATTCATATTTTTCTGATATCGGATAGACAAAGGTTTGATGACAACTCCCTAGATACTAGATACTCATTTAATAAATACGTAGATAAATATATTTATTATGAAGACCTTCCACGACACTTTCAGTCAACTTCTCACAGAAAAATCATACTTTGGTGCTAATTCTGTAAAATAATATAATATGTATTTGTGACTGAATGACAATAAGCATTTTCTCTATAGTTTGCCAGATATTTTGATATTTAATCATAAAATAAAATAAAATTTTAAAAAAAGTAATTTGACAGGACTGCACTACAATGTTTGTATAACATTTTATGAGCAGATCAAGACCAAAAAACAGGTTCCCAAACAGTTTTTCTTGCCATTCATGTTTGTTTGTTTTTTTTATAATTATTTTTTACCTCTCTTTTATGGACTGTATATAAAATTGCTGCCATAACTTCCAGGAGGCAAAGGAGATGTCTTCAAATTGCTTGTTTTATTCAACCAAAAACTCACATTTTGTATGATATGAAATAGAGAAAAGCAGTTTTTTTTTTCAAAGTTGGGAGCTGTAAAATTTTGCATCTCTGCTTTTAAAGTTCTCCTAACCCAGGGGTGCCCAATCCTGGTCCTCGAGAGCCCCTATCCAGCATGTTTTAGATGTTTCCCTCTTCCAACACACCTGATTCAAATGATCAGGATCGTTATCAGGCTTCTGGAGAGCTTGATGATGAGCTGATCATTTGAATCAGGTGTGTTGGAAGAGGGAGACATCTAAAACATGCTGGATAGGGGCTCTCGAGGACCAGGATTGGGCACCCCTGTCCTAACTTATCTCACACCAAGGCCATACGCTGAAGTATACATGTGGATTGGTAAATTACTAAGAGCACTTGAACGCAGCAAACCTCTTAGATACTTAATTTATCCATAAAAAATGGAACAGGAAAAAACACAGAAAAAAAACTTAACATTTTTGAAGCCAGAGCTAATGTATGTTTGATATTTTTGCTTGATGAACCGCTGTAACGACTAAACATGTAAATTCATTCTAATTAATCGACCGATTTTAGGCCCGACACTTAAGTTACCACATCTGGAGTGGCGGGTTTTCCGGGGAGCTCCTGAACGCAGCGCCACTCTCGGCGCACACGAGGATGACGTCATGCGCTCGGACCGAGCCGTGACCTGCTGCTCCGGCTAAGCTAAAGGCTTCGTACCAACAGATGTTCCGCATCAGAGACGGCGAATAACGGCTTTCCGTGAAATGTGCCGCGTCCACCGGTACCGGCTCGGTCTGAAGAGAAGCTCAACACCGCGGCAGCAGCGGCTCCAGTGAGCGGCGGTCACTCTTTAGCGGCGCATGTTTGTGTTTTAAGTTCAGCGCAGCTAGCTGGCTAGCTAAGCAGCAGCGCACCAAAAGTGAAACCAGAACAGGAGCTGCATGACCGACAGCCTGAGGAGTTGGACTTCTGTAGAACTGAAACAAGGTTCGTGTGCTGGTGCTTCTTACGTTTTCTGGCTGTGGTGACAGTCATGTGAGCAGCTGTCAGCGTTACCGTTACTTCTGCGCATTGTGCTGACAGCAACAAAGGGGTGTAGCGATGTTTCTACTCTAAATTCATGTTGTATGAACGCAGCGTCACATTTCACATCAGATTCTGTCCCAAACAGGAATTTTAGCCACGTTGACCCTGAAAATGTCCGAACAGTACCTTGTCTAATGCTGTATTTTGATATCATAAAGTGTATATTGGGTTTATTGGGGTCACAAATCTCAGTAGTGACTTGAGCTGAACGACGTGCTAAAAAATAACAATATGGTTTGTTTTGGACAAGTAAGTAAATATTATTTCAGTGTAAATGGTCATTTGTTAAATGCTTTTCCACTGAGAAAATACATAAATGATTATGTGACATTTGCTGCAGTCTGTGCAAAACATGCATGTTTCCTCAAATCTGTAGAACATGATCAATACCGTTAATTGATAAGCTGTCGATTATTATAATAATTAACTATTTTGATAATCGATTAATCAGTTCGAGTAATTAAAGAAGGAAAAAAAGAAGAGAGAGAAAATTCGCAAATTCCAGCTTCTTAAATGTGAATATTTTCTGATTTTTATGCTTTTCTATGACAGTAAATTGAATAACTTTGGACTGTTGTCTTATTTATTTATTTACCTACCTACCTACCAAACTACCCACCATTTTCTGACAATTTGAATAACTGACAAAGGGTCACTTAAGAAAATAATTGATTAATCAACAATTAAACAATGTTTAGTTGCAGCCCCAGTACCACCCCAGTGCTTTTTTTGGTGTGTTTTTTTTGTGACACTTCTTACCTTTGTCAAGAAATTTCTGCATCTGAGATTTGGATATTGCACTTTGCCTTTTTGCTATTTCAATAATACTTTGATAAATTATTGAGTCTGTAATTTTAAGAATACTAACACCTCAATATTTATTCGACACTTTATGCCTTTTTTTGGGTTTAGTTCATGCTTTAGAAAACAGCGTTTCTTAGATAATCAAAAATAATATTGGGAGTCATGTGTTTGTTTTTTTTAGCATCTATCAGAATATAGTTTGTAAATAAACAGAATAGGAAGCATTTGTAGTTGAGCTGCAACTTATAATTGTTTGCATTCTCGATTAATCTGTCACTTAGTTTGTTGATTAATTATTTAGTTGTTTAGTCTATAAAATCTCAGAAAATAGGACACAAAAATGTTGTTCACTTTTTCCCAAAGATGAAAAATATGTTGTTTTGTCCACAAGCTAAATGTAATCTGTTTACTGTCATAGAGGAGCAAAGAAAATATTTAAATTTAAGAAATTAGAATCTGAGAATTTAGCCTTTTTTTCTTAAGTGATTACGACCAAAATAGTTGGTCATGACTTTAAAAGTTGTTTACTAATCAATAAATCATTGCAGATTTAATTTGTTTTGCCAATAGCAGAAATTCCTGACCAGGTCACTGACCCACTAAGAGTTTTAATCACATAAAGTGCCCTTAATATATATACATGTTGTGATTTGGTGCTGTATGAATAAAACTTGAATAGCCTTATAGGGCCAGTGATGTGGCTCATTTTGCCTTTTCGATGTCAAAACTGTTCTTAAACACGAACGTGGTTGTTTCCTGTTTTTTAGCAGCAGCTTGACCCTCTCCATCATGAACTCCTGAAATCTTCAGGCGTCAGCGACTCGTCAGGTCGCTCGCGGTTGTTTGGAACCGGAGGCCACCGTTCAGCCCACGACCTGCCTGACCTCCCGAGCAGAGGGAGCGAGCAGATGGGGAACAGTTGCTGTCACGCTGAAAGTCCCTGTGGCAGTGCCGAGGAAAGAAGTGTTCTGCTGAAAGATGACTCGAAGGGCACCGCGTGCACAGGAGAACCAGTAGTGGTCGGCACCTGCGGTCCTGAAGGGGACGATGACACAAAGTAAGAGAACCAGCAGGGGAAAAATGTAGCGCTGAATGTGTGAAGGGGCAGCGGTAAAATGCCGTGAGCATTCTGTGTTGCACTGACTGAAACTATGTAAACTGACTCAATGGCACACATTGTAGTGTTATTTTTTTTTCTCAGGTTATATTAAGCAACCTACAGATCAAAACAAATGCAAGAACTGGGAAATTTTACAAGTGTAGAATTTTAGTCAGCATTAAAATGTGTTAAACTTATCAGGGAAACTTTGGATTTTAGCAACAATTTTAACCTTCTGCCTTTCAGTGCAGAAAGTACATAAAAGTGCAATAAAGAAAATCCTTTTAAAGATGTGGTGACACATCTAATTATGCCTGAAACGGGAACTTTAGACGTATTGCCACTGCATTGCTCTAAGTGATATAGTATCATGTGCTGTACTTTCATATCACAAAATGTTGTGTTGTTTATTGTATTGACATCACAGAATTCAGTAGCTGTTAACCAAACGTGTCTAGTGCTGAACAACGTGCAAAAGCGTCAGTATTGCCATTATTTTTTAAGGATGTTGTGATGTTATTTCAGTGAGAATGTTAATTTTTTCAAATCTTTTCTGCTGACAAATCACATTAATGATGATGTGACTTCTGCTGCAGTATTTGCAACCAAACATGTTCTTACTTCTGGAGAATGTGATTTGTTAACATCCTTGTAGTACCAATAATTGATTAGTTGTTAACTATTAAATTAATCGCAACCTATTTTGTTAACTGATTATCTAATTTTTTAAGAGGAAAAGTCCAGCTTCCTAATGTGTCTGATTTTTTTCCCTCCTATATGACATTAAACTAAGTATCTCTGGGTTGTGGACAAAACACGACATTTAAGAACGTCTTCTTGGGTTTCACAATCACTGATCGGTGTTTTACAAAATGTTCTGACATTTCATAGCAAAATGCAAACTAATCAACTCATCAGTATATCAAGAAGCTAATTGGTAGATGAACTGATACGGAGAATAAAGGTTAGTTGCAGCCCTAGAAGCACCACAATGCTTAATTTCTGTTGTTCAGCTGTGACCAGCTGCTGGGGAATCAGTTATGACCAAAAAGCGGTTCGATTTTCCCCTGTGGTTTGTGTAGGATGTGCTTTGTGACGAACGGTGTGCGAAGGTCACAATTGGTGCGAGGGAACTTCCAAAGGTCTTAGAGGTTTAAAGAGATAATATTAAAGGCGGCTGTCTTTGCTGTGAGCTTCCTTCACTATGAAGCATCTTTCTGCTGCATCTCATCTCTGGACGCGTATTTGTGTTTTATATAGGTAATGAAATGGCTCAGAATTGTAAAGCTCTGACTGTCTTTTTGTTGTGTTCTGTGATTTAGCTAATGCTCGCTGTGTTGTGTCACTCAGGAAAACTCCCGATGAGGACGTTGCGCAACTGAAGCAGAGTCCTGAGAATGGAGAAACGGAGCTGAACAACACTCAGGAAAATGGACCCTTGCCGAAGGAAAGCATCCAAACAGCGACGCCTTCTCCCCGCAAAGTGTCTGAACTCAAGGAAAACGGCACCAGAGCACAAGACAAAGAGATGAAGGAAACTCCTGCTGACAGCGAACCAGCTGAACTTCTGCAATGCACTTTAAACTCCCCGCAGAAAGACCTCGCTGCAGCGGGTAGGGAGTTTCGTGTAGCATCAAATGCAAAAGCAGAAGAAAAAAATCCAGCCTCAGTGCATCAGGACAAAATCCCCGATGGTGTCTCGCAAATAGCAGAGGCGGTCTGCACTGAAAACACTGAGACGAACACAACAACAGAGCACATTACAGCGAGCCCAGCTCATCATGGTGAAGAAGAAGAAGAAGAAGAAGAAGGAGCACGCGCCAGAGTTGTTGTTGACGACACTGTAGCCAAGCCTTCAGAGGAGTTGGCTGAAAGCAATGAAAGTGTGCCAAAGCCTCAGCTGGCCGCAGCAGCAGGTCAGGAGCCGTCCGTCTCTGTGGTCAGTCTGACCAACACAGAGTCTCTGAGCTGGTAAGTTACATGGCAGGAACACATCATGAGGTTTACTTGGACTCTGTGTTGTTTATAGTTAGTCATCATCATTCAGCTGCATTTTCCTGTTTTTCTGCACATAAATCTAATCGTCTTTAGTTCCACATACAGGTTAGCAAGTTCAATGTGAGGCGCTGGAAAGACCATTAGGCAAAAAATAATATTTCAACTAGAGCAAAGAGACAGAAAACACACCTGTGCCACATCCAAAATATAGAATATTCCTGTTGATTTGCTCAATTAAAAGAATCCACATAAGAGAAGGAATAATTGATGTTGTTTAACTAGTCAGAACCAGGTGACTTTAGTCAACTTGTCAGGTGTGTTGACATGGTAGCACTTAAAGCATCACAAGTCAAAAACATCAGGAGCCACTGAACTAAAGAAACGCAGAGTTTTTCCTTCATAGAGGATCTGTTTGTGCCTCTGAAAGACCTTCTATAAAAAAATTTAAAGACTCAAGAACTGAGAATAACATCATTTTTATCTGTTTAGTTAAATAGGATTTCATTTGCTTGAGCAGAATAGACATTTTTGTCTATCAGATGTTCAGAAATAACAGACAAATCCATAGAAATCTGTCAGATTAGCTCACATAGATTCATTACAGCACCACGTTATGTGATTTTTTTAAAACAATGTTTCCTCTAGACGCTGCCATGTAGTACTGTATGCACACCTCAAATACACTTACAGTATATTTATCAGACTGTTGTGTCAGGTTGAGTAACATTTCCTGGTACATTTGCTCCAAGGCCTCCACCCCTCTAATTGTAACCCCATTATTTACATCTATGACTGTATTGCGGCATCAAGGTGTTGCATAATCAGTGATCAGGATTGCTTAATGACCGTGCCTGATTTACTGGATCGTCAAGTGTGAAATAACATCATGACTTTTATAGATTGTTTGTGTTACTACACACGTCTAAGCCACGCTTTACTATTCAGCCCTACTTTTTGCTGTCAAGTCAGCTTTAAATGCCAAATATGTTAAAGATATACGAGGAATCTGACTCCAGTCTTTGCTGTCAAAGGAGCAGGTTGCAGAAGTAAAACGAGTGTGTAACTGCTGAACAACTATAGATGTGGTGAAAGAGTAGTTTTAAAGTGTCGTAGTTATTAATACGTAGAGAGTTATGGACACATTTACATACATGGGGTAGGTGGACGATACACTACACAGTACATACAGTATGTACAGTGGCTCAGGGTTGGCTTTCACAGTGAGTTGTTCCTGACTGACTTCATTGTTAATCTGAGTGATGATCTGTCTGAAGAAACTGCTCCTGAACGTCTTGTGTCTGTTTCTTTCAGTCACCAGTTTGCATTATTAGACTGAGCAGCTGCCAAACATCACATATAAATCTTTCTCATCACTCTGGTTCCAGCGCCGCGACGGAGGCCTCAGACAATAGCAGCTCTCTGGTGTGCGGGGAGGCCACGAGCGAGGACATAAACATCCCTGATTTGTCTTCTTCTGGACCGGAGCCGGCAGGACTCGACCACAGTGGAGAGGAACGAGACTCTGCCAGCTCAGACAAAGAGCCAGAGACCACAGCTCCAGCAGACGCCTGCGAGAGGTCAGTAGGTTCACAGTTAGTGACACCAAAACAAGACACTTGTTTACATAAACTGTGTGCTTGTGTCTTTTAATAGCATCATTGTGGCCGCTAGGGGGCGTAATAGCTTCTCCTTGTTGCAGCACCAGAAGGACTTTCAATCTTCTATCAGCTTCTTAGTTTCTTTTCCTGCAACTTAACACACTTTTAATGTTTCAAATTGGGATACCAGGGGCACATTTGCTTTAATAAGTTTATAATATGAGTTAAAGACATAAACAGTGAACTTATTTGTATACAAAGCAGATGAAGATGCATTCTGCAAAGATGCACTATTACAGTTATTTTTATTATTGTTATTTGTATTTATAGTCACTTTATTTTACTGTATATTTGTTGTTTCCTGCATATTTATTGTTGTTTTGTTGCACCAACCCACCAGAACAAATTCCTCGTATTGTGAGAACTACACCCGGCAATAAATCTGTTTCTGATTCTGATTCTCTCTCCAGCTCCAAGTCTGATCAGGATGCAAAGCCAGATCCTGAGTGTACAACTACGAGCTCAAAGGAGGTCACTTCCTCAGAGAAAATCAAACAGGATGTTGGGGAGGAAATAATGCTGAAAGTGCAGGGCGGAGATGTTCCCAAAGTGAAGGAGGATGATGGGATAAAGGAGGAGGAAGAGGAGGAGAAGGCGGCGGCGGAGGAGAGCAATCCGACCGAGGCCGAGACTCAGCCTGGAAAAGATGCTGAGATTCAGGAGGTGACTGAGAAAGAAGAGCAGCTGACTGGAAGAGAATCCACACATGTAAAGGCTGATGCTGTACCTGCCACGACGGAGGAGGAGGAGGAGGAGGAGGACGGCCTGGGGAACAGGTCTGTAAAGATCAGCTTTGGTTGCCTTATTATCCTGAATTGGATTTTAGCATCAAGTGCCGTGTGGTATCCACTTTATCTGCTGACGGATTCAGTGAGAGGAAGTAGTAACACCTGAAACAGCAAAGTGGGACACAGCACATGAAGGGAGTGTTTGAAAGTGTGCAGCATTGTGACACTTCATCCCCAGAGACACTTTTAATACTACTAAGAGAGCATAGAAAGTGAAAGTGATGCAGTTTTGATACAGAAATAAGCTAAAAATCTGAACATTAGGTCTGTAAAGATTCTCAGTCATCCAGATCATGGTTAGTCTTGTAGATTAATCGTAGCAACTGGACTTACTTGAGTTCCTTGAAGACGTTTCACCTCTCATCCAAGAGGCTTCATCAGTTCTGACTGACGAGTTGGGAGTTCCAGAAACTCAGGTGTTAGTGACTCCTCAAGGATATAAGTATGTGGAACTCCCAAAGAACTCAAGCAAGTCCAGTTGTTACGATCAATCTACGAGAATTTATAACATTAACCAACAAATTAAGGGATTACTTTCAGTTGATTGGGAGTTTGAAGGACAGAATTGGTGGTACTGTGTGAACTTTTTGACCAAAAAGTTCACACAGTACCAGAACGATCGGTTTTAGTTTGTCTCTCTTAAACTTTGTGATCACCTGATGAAATTCCTAAAATAGGCGAGCCTTATGGTTTCTAGAAAATGTTCCTGAAACAGGCGGAAATGCCGCATTTGTTGGCAATTATTCTCAGCTGTGGATTAATGCACATGACTTCAGCTAATAAGAAAGTACTGATGTGTGATGGAGGTCTATGACACTGAGGAATCGAACACACAGTCATAAATTCAGTGTTGTTCCTCTAATAAGATTTGTTGACATTAGGATAAATCTAAATCTTTGCCAAATGTATGCTTTACGTTTTGCACTTACAGACTTCAGTGTTTCTGTTTCCTCGCAGTGAAGAAGACCTGTACCGAGGAGTCGAGGAGCTGTCTGCGTCACAGAGTAATAAAGAAACGAAACGTCAGTACACGCTTTACATCTTTCACTGCGTCAGAGATCTGCTTCGGTTTGTCATGTGAAACGTGGACTGTGGTCCTTTTTGTTCTGTCCATCGTCTCACCTTTCTGTCCTCTCGCTCGCCCAGTTTTAAAGGTGGAGGACAGATGCAGTTTGGCCGCGGCGGTGGATATTCTATCGTACAGCGAGAGAGAGTGGAAAGGAAACACTGCCAAAAGTGCTCTCATTAAAAAGGTCGGTGCCTGCAGCTCCTGGGAAGAAGTGCTTCACATTAAAGCAATGATGGCTAAGAAGCTTCCTGTGCTGTCCCTGTGTGCTGCTGTAGGGTTACAAAGAGATGTCCCAGAAGTTCAGCAGCGTGAGGAGAGTGAGGGGCGACAACTACTGTGCCCTCAGAGCCACGTTGTTCCAGGTGTTGTCCCACAGCACGGAGCTGCCCGCCTGGCTGCAGGACGAGGACGTCACTCAGGTACATGTTCACGTAGAGATACTAGTGGACTGTCGGTTAAACCCCCGGTACCTCAGTCGCTTCGATTGTCAGGATAATGGGTGCAAATGTACATCGCTACATACTATATAGTACATCAGAAATAGATGTCCACTGTAGTGGGCCTAAAATACCAGATGTTCCACTACTATTTTGCAGTATGTAGGTCAACATGCTTTTCTGGCCACTCTGACCCACAATCCTCTGTGCATTTACATCCCATATGTCAGCAGCATCTCATGTGAGCATAAACAAGAAGATGACAGCTCAGTTTGCGTTACAGACAGTCAAAGTTAAAGGCGCATTATTATGGCAAAGGAGCACCTGCCAATTGTGTGCATACTGCACCAAACAGTATATACTTAACGTAAAAAGGAAGAAGTATGTAATTTGGAACCTACATTTTGTGTCCAAAAATCTATCATTGCGGGAGAGTGACATACATTTGTCTGACAGTGAGAATATTTACGCAGACACCGTGGACTCGTGCTTATGACCTCATCGTTAGTCACCTTCTTTTTTAGACTTTAGTCCTTCCTCTAAATGCAGAGTTTCTTTTTTTGTCTGAAGCATCAGAAACTTTTCTTGGACACTTCTTGGATTTTTCCACCTTTCTCCTAGTTGTCTACTCCATCCATATGGTTGCTTCTGTCTTTAGCTCAGACTGGTTGCTTAACGCATCAAGGAATGTCACCACAGACACCACGTTTAAACCTGCAGGATGCTGCGAAACACAGATCTACTTGGTGTTAACGGGCTTAGTCGCATGAGGTGAACTCGAGTGTAAAGGTAACCGCTGTGCTTTTGCATGTAGAAGTGCTGCTATCCAGCTATAAATAAATCATTCTTATAATACATCTATGTTGCTAGTTTACAATGAGCTGCATCACGACACATTTACAGCGTACGCTCAGTAGTATTAGTATTAATATTGGCCTCACTTGACATTTACTGCGCCTGACGGATGTAATATATAATTAGATCATAGTAATTACATTTTGTTGATGTGGGCCAATAATGGACTCAGTGTTTTTAGGAGCAGATCTTGGCATCATCGCCATCTGATCATGACTTGCTCATATCCTGCTTTATTGGACGTTAGCTCGATCCAGCGCTCACATGATGACGGAGTGAAGGATTTCCACGTCTCACAGCGATTCTGTTAACATGAGCTCTTGGCACCACGTTTTACTGTCTCGACTGTAAATTTTTGGGGCTTGTACGTAACATACACACGACTGGAGCTGTGGCCAAGAAAATCTTGAAAGGTTGGTTTATAAAACTTAATGGTTTCCCCGTTAACTTTTTCACCGTGTCACAGTCGTGTGCTGTTGTTCAAGGTGCTTTATGACAGCGCCAGCATAAATCATCGCCTCTTAATTTGTGCCTCGCTGTTCTGTTTGGCGTCCAGCAGCATCGACTGAGGACCTTATAGTTGATAAATTGCGTCTAGACAACCCGATATCAATAATATCCTCAATATCTCCGTCACACACTAATTTGAGCCCCTTTAATTAAGTTGCACAGGCCTCTGGATGACAACATAGAAAACTGACGCTGGCATGTTGGAAAATTGCTTTGAATTCCAGTGTTTGGGTTTGAGACGAGGCAGTCGGAGCTGGAATTATTTCCAGAAATCTGTGGTAAATGTAACCATATGACCATGTACGTATAGGTTCCCCAGACACAAGACTCCTGCTTTAAATCCCTGTTACCAGCAGAATGGCTTGTTTACTGTTGAATCTTGGAGTTAAACCATATCAAGGCTGCAGACGTCAAACAAGGTTTAATTTAATGTAACTTCATACCATTTTCGACTGTATACCAGCAGAGAGCGACTTGTTTAAATCACTCCATGAGAGTCGTTTTTGTAAACATTGGTTCTGTAATTACAGAAAGAGGTAGACTGAAGCAGGCTTCTCATTTCTAGCTGGTGGTGGCTCAGTTTACTCGGTTAAAAGACGGGTTTTTTTGCCTGCTAATTAAGCAAACGTTGCTTATGCTGTGCTACACAAACTATGTGCTTGTCCTGTAACTCTGGTAGCTCCCGTGAACACATCTGATCATCTTAATTCTGTGTTTACAGCTGCCGGAGCGACTGGAGGCCCAGGACGGTCTGATAAGTCAGTGGACGTTTCCTGGAGAGTGCCTGCAGGGAGACGGGACAGCAGCCACCCAGCAGCTTACAGGCTACATGGAGCTTCTCCGAAATAAGGTACCGCCCGCAGAGCCGCTCAGAGACTTCCATACAGTGAGAAAGTATTTTAAAGACACAGCATGAGGAAACCACAGGACTATTTTTATGCCACCCGTGGACAGTGAGGGTATTGATATTCATCCACACAGCCTGTGGATGTGATTGCTACCATATGTTAAAGGGAGGTCGCTTTCTAAAAGCTGTGTGGCTCCTTCTTTCTTTTTTTTTCCTCCTGTGCTTCATTAATAGCCTGGTAATGCTGTGAAGGATTTGGAGGGAAAGATGGACCCTCAGCCTCAAAGAAGCCGTTTGAACTGTTACAAGCCTCTTTACTGTAACAGAATGAGGCCCGGAGCTGAATTTATAGTGGGCCAGCGCTACTTGTAGGTTAAAGAATTCTGCTGTTTACTGCACAGGTTTTCCCAAAAGTCAGACCTCTGTTGCTTTATGAGACGGAGCCCAGTGCTGGTTGCGTGCCTGACATTATGGAGTCCATATAGTTGCGCTTGGAACAGACACTGTTGTGTTAGGCTGGCCTACGCTGTACTTTCCATGGATGTGTAGACAGGAAACGTTCTCTAGTACACAAAGGCTCTTCAGTGATTAAAGAAGGATGACGTTTGAGGCTGCAGCACGTGTTGTCACCAAGAAAATATCCAATAAAAGGCCCCTTTTTTTTAGAACAGGAATGGATGTTGGGAATCAAATCAGTGGCTGCAAATCCATTTTCCACGTTCTCGCTTGTCATTTCACCACATGTGAAGAACCAAAGAGATTAGTCAGATAAACCGGTGACGCAGAGCCTGTTGAACAGAGCCTGTTGTTGGATGTTGCATCAGAGACAAACGCTGCTGAAATTAATGTGTCACTCAGCAAATAAATATATTCTCTCAGCTGAAGCTCTGACCGACCAGCGTGTCATGTGGCAGTCACACAAACTTTGCTCCACATCATGACGTTTGTCAGATTACTGCACTGTTCGACCTTTTAACTCGAGCTACATTCTGGCCCCAACAAAACAAGGTGTTTATATAAAATTAACATCACTGGCATTTGGTCTTTTACCACCAACGAGCCTGTAGGCTGAGTTTGCCACAACCTGGCACACTGACAAAATTCCAGTCTGCTCACTCGTGAACTATGAAGAGTTTGGCTGCTCACTGTTGTGGTTATTTATTGGCCGTTTGTAGAGTTGTCCTGAGCAGGAACAAGACACAGTGGAATACGGAGCTAGCACACTGAATCTGACCAAAAAACTGACTTTACCTTTAATGAAATAATCAATTGACCTTTAAAATAATGGAACATTTTTGGGTGATTTCTGCCAACCAACATTTTCAACATTTGCCCACATTTGTTAGCAATACCTGAGGAAAGTGGTGGCTTTACTTACTATAGATACTGCTGACATTTTTAATTTGTTTCCTTACTTGTCTCGTGTCGGCTCTGGGATTTTTTTTTTCTGTTCACAGCTGAGTCACTCAGAGCTTCCTGATTCTAGAGAATCTAGTTTGACCAAAGGGTTTATTTGAGGGGGATTTTTACAATGAGACATGTGGAATAAAGTGATTTTGATAAAAGTTTCCCGACTGAATGACAGATGAATAGTTCATGGACCAAAAGATTGTTTCTGTTTTTTCTGGCTTTGAGAAGTGGTGTAATTTTGGACATTATGTAAATGCAACACGGCTTTTGAAACCGCTTGTGGGTTTTGAGGTTGGGAGGGTTAATTGGTTAGAGAGTGTTGAAAATTACAGAAAACGTCACTGCATGACCTTAAATGACGTCTTAAAGTTGATCTTTATAACAGAAATTTCTTCTATTTGTAAATCTGTAACAACTAAGAGTGTGGCACTAGTGTTTGTTAAATCAACTTCAGTGATCAGATCTATACGGAAACAGTCGAGTTCTTCGATTTATTTCTGTTCGTTGTGTCCAGTGGCAGGCAGCGGTGGACTGCGCCTCGGCTGCAGAGCGGCAGCAGCTCTGCGAGCGAGTGTTTCAGGGCGGAGAAGAGGAGCTCGGGCTGCTGGAGGCGCTCAAGCTGCTGATGCTGGGCCGAGCGGCGGAGTTGCACGGCTGCATGCAGGCCGGCGGAGACGTCCCGCTCTTCTGCTGGCTGCTGTTCGCTCGGGACTCGTCCGACTGTCCGCGCTCCTTCCTCTCCAACCACCTGAGCCACGTGGGCCTCAGCGCCGGCCTGGAGCAGGTGAGAGAAACCACCTTGTTGCTTGCTTTATGGTAAACAACACTGGGCTTTTCTCGCCCCTTTTTTTGATTCCTGCTGAATAAACCGTTGTCAGCACTCAACAAAAACAGCAATTAATGTCATTAAACGCTTGTGTAACAGTTTTATGACCTGAGACCTGAACAGTAAAACTTGCCGCCGCTTGTGCTGTTTTCTCTGCTTCACCGCTGCACCATCGGCGGGAGGAGGTCTGAAGGAGAACAATCCACTGAGTGTTTTAATTGTTATTTTTCACTGCTTTGATTAAAGCCTCTTTGGGGTCGCTTTCCATAAAGAGACTCCACCCATCAGCGTCATGTGCTCGAGCAGCTGATAAAGCATGTTTGAGAAGTCTGCTGGAGTTCCTTGTCGAACCGTGCAATTACGCCGCCGCCGCTTTGTGTCTTTTTGTGCAGGTGGAGATGTTCCTGCTGGGCTACGCCTTGCAGTGCACCATTCAAGTTTACAGACTGTACAAGGCGGACACAGAGGAGTTTGTCACCTACTACCCAGACGACCATAAGGACGACTGGCCGTCCGTGTGCCTCGTCACAGAGGATGATCGCCACTACAACGTGCCGGTTGTAGAAGCTGCAGAACTACACAAGGAGCTCACCTCCAGCTGATTGCAGCTGCAGAGAAGCCTCCTGCCATACAAACACCCCTCAGGTCGATCAAGATGAAAAGATTTACGCCAATTAGAGGAATAGTTTTGGGAAATATGCTTGTTTTTGCAGAAGTTAGTGTCTTTACACTTACAATTCAGTTCCAGTTTACAGCCGGTCAGCGTGGCTTAGCTCAGAGACTGGAGGTTAAGGGGATTTTTGGTAGAAAAATCCAAGCTACAGCACCTCATCAGCTCACTCATTAACACGTTAGAGCTTGTTGTTTTTACTGCAAACAGAAATTGCAATGTAAAATGACACATTGTGGTTTCTTGTAATTCTGGGCAGGGCGTAGTCTGGGATCGGGCAAAAGCAGATGCAGACAGAGATATTTCTAACTGCTACTAGGCTCACTCATGTTTAATTTCAATATAGCCGCTTGTCCATGAACATGGACTTTAGTCAGCAAGTAAACATGCTCTGTCATTACAAACACTACTTTGTTTTGTTGTAGATGTGTTTGGAATCATCAGTATCATTTTATGTTGATTTAAAATCAATCACAGGCGTTTTACAAACATTAAAAGAGACTCTTGTGTTGCAGAAACTAGTTGAGGAAGATAGACTTGTAATGAAAGTAGAAGAGCCAGTCCTGGTGGAGAAACACATGCTGGTCATGACGACAGCACGGCCAGATTGTACAGATTTTTGTTTGTCAGGACCGTCAGATGGAAAAGTGTTTGTTGTTTGAAGGTTGAGGCAGTGATTCTAATACAGCGCACAGTTGTCAGATTCCTTTAGCACTTCCTCACAGTTCACTCGCTGTCTATGCGCTGAAAATAAATTGTAGTAAACAAAGTGGCTCGGAGCAAAACACACAACAGCGCTCCTGCTTTACCTGTTTGTGTTTTTGCATGTGACAGAGAGAAAAGGGCTTAGTGGGGGGAGAGGGAGGGTCAATCTGGCACATGCTTCTAAGTTCAAAAGCAGAGTCACTTGTTTTTACATCAACCTCCTGCAGTTCCTCATGTGGCCACTTGGGGCTGAATCCAAAACTGAGTCCATCTTAAAGTGGCCAGCAGAAATAAACATGTTTACAGCCTGATACAGAAACGGCTTTGGTCTCTGTAGCTAATTTTTCCATTTGTGACAACTGCAAGGGAGGTGAATATTTAAACAACGCACTAGTTTAAATTGTATTGAGGCTATAAGGTGTGGCGCTGTCACAGGATAGTATTTGCCCCTTCAGCTCCACTCATGCTCCACTTTTTTGGCTCTTTTTTGGATTAGCTGGTTAAGCCAGTGTTATATTTTATGTTTACATAATTTCATGTCTCCCCAAGTAGGCGAGAGTCTGCGCTACAAGGGAACCAGTACCTGTGGAATTCATAGATATGATCTGTTGTGCATGTGTGGAACAGACTCCTCCCAGCAGGCTTCAGCAAACTGGACAAGTAGTAGAGTATAGTGGAGGCTTTTGGTGGACTCAGGTGTAGCCAAGATGGAAACGGCCAAAGCCACAATATGGAGCTGCACGTGTCATCATGGAGGGTTTGTCCATCTTTAAATACAGTCGATGCAACTGTATTTAAAAGACTTTGCACAACCAGAAACATCGGTACCTGCACAGTAGGGAGCAAAGTTTATCTTCTTTAATGAATCACACAAACCACATACAACAAGTGAGCTTCAGAGGTGCTGCTAGGTGGAGTTTGTTAGCAGAGCCATGCTAGCAGTTTCCCCCCGTTTCCATTCTTTATGCTAAGCTAAGCTAACAGCCTCCTGACTGCAGCTTCAGACGTCTAACTCTTAAGCAAATAAGCACACGTCCCAAAATGTCGACCTATTCCTTTAGAAAAAATATGCTGATTTGAGACCCTGTACAAGACGTGGCTCACACGTTCTTGTACACACTGTACTGTATAGAGTTTTCTATGTGGGTATGTGTACATATCTGATATTCTGGGATCATCTCAGTTAGATCCATATTAGCTTGCAGGGTGTCGTTTTGATTTTCGGATGGGGGAAAAAAAAAAAAAGCCCAAGTTTTCTTTTAGATTTCTCTGTAAAATTCTTATTGGTATAAAGTGGGAGCTGCCAACAGCGCCAAAGGAAAGTTCGATGGTGTTTACACTGGAATTTGGGTTCTTTGTGTATTAATTTATTGTTTTTGAGTTCGTCAAAAATGCATTTAAAGTGAACAAGCGTGACAGTGATAGGTGAAGCGGCTGAATTAGTCAATGAAGGGTTTGATGATGTATCAGGTTTAACAAACACCGGATGACGATCGGAAGACTTGGAAGATTAATCGCAGCCTCTGTGTCAGAGGCGTGATTTGTGATGATTTGTGTGTATGTGTGTGTGTGTTTGCAACTGTGTGTGTGTGTGTGTTAAACTCAATGTGTAACATGTTGCCTTTAACCAAGCTGTACTGAAAGGAAGAAAACGTGCCAATGTTGCTGCAGATAACTGGCAACCGTCCAAAACACCAGCTGCTGGATTCAGAAGAAAAGGCTCGCTTGGTCCTCCATGTTGCCTTAGAAAAAAAAATGCACAATAAGAATGAATGTTGGTTATTCGTGATAAGAGGCCATTTCCTTGCCCTAATTCCAGAGCAGGTGAAGGTGATACGTTAACAGTAAAACATTGATTATGCCATTTGCAGGAATGTTCCTGAACTGTCAGAGTTTTGGACGGCATTTAAATAAAATGAAATTTTTGGGAAAATCTTTTTAACTTTTGTATGATTACGTTTTCTTTTCTTTTTTTTTAGTGTTATTGTTGCTGACTAATGGTAAGTTTCAGAAGTCTGCGGCTGAGTCTGAGTTTCAGACCTCAGCTGCAAAAATGTTATGCATCATGTTTGGCACTGGTGTTAGCGGTATCCTTTTACTCTTCCCAAACCCCGAAATAGTCCATTTTTGTCTGTTTTTTTGTTTTATGACATTTTGTCTGTAGGAGATCTAACACAGAGCCAAACCTCACCGCGGTCTGACAAAACATTAAAAAACGTAGGCCGACATACTGCAGATAGTTTTGTCTGTGAAGGACGTTTGTGGCAAACAAAAGAATAATCTGTTCACACGTATTATCTAAAAAAAAAAACAAGATATTTTGTTATTTGGTGTCAGAACAGAACAGGGTTGTCGAGTCACTTTCACCAAATGTGCATCAAAGCTTCAGTTTGTGGCAGGGTGAAGGTTAGCATGGTGTCGCTTGAGTACTTTTGTACGACTTGGGTACAGTTTTTCAGCGGTGTCTGGACTTCCAACTAGAGCTGCAATGAATAACTGATCATTTGTCAGCTATACAATTGCCTTTGGAGTAATTATTTAAGGGAAAAAAAAAAGTCAAAATTTCTCATTCTAGCTTCTTAAATGTAAATATTTTCTGCTTTCTTTCCTCCTATGACAGTAAATCATCTTTTCAGACATTTGAGCAACCGTCTTGACCATTGTTACCATTTTCTAAGATCTAAAAACTAATCGATTCATTCAGAAAATAACCAATAACTAAAAAGCAAAAGTTAGTTGCAGCCCCAAAACGAGAGGGTGAATCCAATTCCAGTTAAGCAAAACGGGGTTAATAATAAAGCAATTTATTTTGCCAAATAAGAATGCCTATACAGTATATACAGTACATACGACAGCCTGAATACTACCAGGAAAATGCTTGGCAAAACAAAAGTAGATCGACTCCCAGACTGCATGGAAAGTGAACAATCATAATTGTATTCTGTAACACGCAGTGATATAACGAGGGATTCCTGACCCCTCTGGGCAATTAAATATACACAATGCATTACCTATATAAAACAACAATAATCTGTACACCATTGTATGTAAAATACGATTGCACAACCCAACAAGTCCCACAACATGTCTATATTTGAATTCAAGCAAGGCCTTGCCGCTTAATCTTGATAAAATAACATAAAATAATGAACTCTGTATTTTGGCAACTCCACTACCACTCGACAGACGTCTCATTCTTGCCGCTGAGGAGGAAGAGTTCTCCTGTGTCGATGTTTCCCTTGTTTACCAGTAAACACATGATAATGGTTAATACACCTGCTGATGTGATGGTGATGATGATGCAGACCTATGCGAACTGTTGAAAAGGTCGGAAGACGTATTTACACAGATGGATGAACACTTGGAGGTGCATGGCTTTCTTTACAGTGTGCGTTTTAATGGTGTGTAGGTCGACATGAAGAAGACCTCAGTTCTGTCTGAGAACCTCTGAAACCAAAACCACTCTCAGGTCCTCTCTCCTCTCCAGCACCGAAGCTCCCGGCGGTCTCCTCTTCAGCAAAGCTCCACGTTGAGGCCGGCGTCACCTCCCCCTCCTGCTGCTGGAGCTCACTCCTGCTCCTCCTCCTCCTCTTCCTGGAGCTCCTCGATGGCGTCCATCTGGGTCCTGGAGCAGACCTCGCTCATCGGGGCCGAGTCCTCGCCCTCCACCACCAGCTCGTTGGACATCTCGTTGTTTTTCTGTGGCGGACCAGAGAGGAGGTAACAAACAAAAACACACAATCTGTGAGAGTCCAAGGAGAAAAGGTACTGGAACAACCAGAGATTAACAGTGCTAATCACAAACTTGATAAGCTAAAAAAACACGATCTGCTGGTACAAGTTGCTAGATATGACTCATTGCAAATTAAAATGTAAGGAGGTCCATTTTGGGATCTTATACAAGTTAAAAAAAAACTCATCACTCTGAGCAAATGGCCCATTAAATACAGAGTTGTGTGAATTAAATACAACAAATGTGAGCAGCAGAGATGTGGCAAATGCTTCAGTGTTCTTGGTATTGACAGAAAAGTTTCCTCTTTTTACTTTTTTCGGCTTTCTTGATGAGAGTTACAAGAGATTCTTGATGACGTCTGTGTCCATTCAGTATGAAGCTACAACCAACGCAGCACAAAGACTTTAAATTAGTGGGAACAGCTAGCTTAGCTTAGCTCAGTTCAAAACCCACCTACCAGCACCTCAAAGGCTCACTAACTAGCACATTAGATCTATTTAGTTTAATCCGTATCATAAATGTGTGAAAAAGGAATTTTTATTTTTTTATTTTTTTTTTACGGGGAATCAAGTTCCAGATCATTTTTTGGCCGAACACAGTGACTTCGCTGTGATGTTGCCGAGCAACCAGCCGAAACTCCCGGAGTTCTCGGTGTCCGGCCAAGAAATCGTCTCAGAAACTCAATTAGTCACTTTTACAATCACTTCTTTGTGTAGATTAAACAAATAAACTGTAACGTATTAATTAGTGAGTTTTAAAGACGCTGCCAGGCAGATTTCGTTTCCCCTTGTTACCAGTGTTTTATGCTAAGCTAAGCTAACAGGCTGCTGGTTGCAAGTAAAACTATGAAATAACACAAACTTCCCAAAGTGTTCACAGCACCTTTACAAAGTAAGAAAGAGAAACTTACAAAACTGTCTAAAAATGTTGTCATTTTGGCACAATGGATGATGCATTTTAGATTTCTTGGGCTAACCAATAAATATTAATTCCCCCCCACCCCATCAATCAGAGACACACTCAGTAAGTGTAGTGTTAAAGCTGCTCTTTATGTTCTCTGCAACGCCATTTTTGTCCTTTAAATGCAATTTTTAGTGTAAAAGATGGCCTTTTTTTTTTAGCTTTCACAGCCAAAACATAGACTATCTGCAATGAAAGATGTCGACAGATATTTCTTTCTTGTGTATTAATGAATTACTTTCCTTATTCAAACTAATTCGTGTACAGTCACTTTGCACCACTAAACCATTTTACCACCTTATGTACGTTAGTTGTTGTCAATACGATATTTTACTTTATCTCAGCATACTCATGTTTAATTTTAACATTTTTTTAATTTATCCTATTTTAACTATTACATGTTGTTGCTACTGTTCTGTGTCTAACTGCTCTGTGTGCCAGGGGACAAATCAAGTTTTTTGACTCGAATTGAAAACTAAATGGCAGAATTATGAATGGTGATGAACATAGCCGGTTCAACATGGCTGGGTACTGATCTGTAAAAGGCACAAACTAAGGTGTGTACTCTCATGTTTGCAATGACCTCAAGCCAGGTGTGCTCACCTGTTGTCGATAAACATAGCAGGCTGCTATGGCAACCATTGTTGACTCCCCTATGAACCCGGCTAAGAGGGATCCGACCCCGAGTGTGGCCCCGTGAACCCTGAAATACAAAAGGATTGTGTTAAAGTGAAGCCGTTCAGACTGATTATTTTGAGTAGAAGTGAATTCTGGTCTGTAGTGCTTCAGTAATAAAACAGGAAATCACACGTACACATGACACTGTATTAAACAGCAGTAATCCTGAGTCCCAGCGCTGACCTGTGTGAGCCTCAGTGTTCTCTGAAGTGTTGACTTACCCCATATAAGGCAGCACAACTAGACTGGTGATGAGGACAATGATGCGGAGAACCGAGCTGGGGGCCAACACAAAGGTCTTTTTCAGGGTCATGAGCCATCCAGTCAAATGAGCCCGAACAGTCACTGCAAACACACACACGAGGAAACATCACCCCACTGGTCCGAGCTGCAGTTAAAGCTACAGCAGGAAGGGAAAAAAGAATCCGGCTGGGCTCTGATGTTGAATAACAAACGTGATGGTGCGTCTTACCTGGCAGAGGAAAAAAGGAGAAGATTCTGAGCGGGACCACGCACAGCTCAGCGAAAGTGTACTCCACTCCAATGACATCAACCAGGATCTTCTCTGACACATGAGGCGTCCAAAACACCACAAAGCAAAGCTGAAACAAACGACAAGCAAATGATTTTTTTATTTTTTATTTTTTTTGCGTTCGCCGCAGCACAATAGAGTCGTCCTGCGCGCCTCATTAGATTTCATTACTTCATTAGCTCAAGGGGGTTTGGGATTGAATGCGGGCCTTTGAAGCTCACATAAAGCAGGCGAGCGGACAAACAGATGACAGACAATGTTATTGTTTCTGGAAGCAGTTGGCGAGGCACGTGCAGCATCACCATAGAATCTCAAAGCTATTAGCGTGCGATCAGAACGTTAGGGGGCGTCAACGCAAGTACAGGCTGTCTGATCGCAGCATGAATTATACATCTATTTGTTTAAAATTCTACAAAGACTACTTCTCTGTGATCCAGACCTGCCTGGAGATCCAGAAAAGGTGTTTCCTGAAGGTGTGCCGGTCCAAGTTTAGCTGCACGTGACTCAATCTGCTGCTAAAACTGGCGAAAGCTGCAAGTGCTCCAGTTTGAGGAGCGCTGCTGCAGAGCTCACTGACTCCTCGAGTGTTGCTGATGCAGCGTCAGCTGTGAGCAACACTCTGACGATTTAATCGTCAATGTTTCATCTGCTGGATATCTGGCACTTTGCATATAAATAAAGGGCAACGCTGAAGCATCTGCCTTCCTGCTCAGCCCTCCTCGTGTTCTGATCTTGTTCACGTAAAGGCCTCAGAGTCCACTCCTGCTGTCCTGCCTCTACAGTTCTCTGCACCTTTCCTTTATGTTTCCACCATATTTCTCAATCAATCAGACTTTATTTGTGCTGCACTTTTCATTTTACTTTCCATCACACACACACAAAGCAATAAATCAGTTATTAATGGAGGCCTCAATAAAAACAGCAAACACTGAGGAAACGCTTTCATAAATAAAGCTCATAAATTTGCAATGAGGAAACACCACAGGCAGGATTCAGAACAGCAAAACCAGATAATACTAATAATAAAGTGTGCACAAAAGATGGAGCAGACTAAAATGTATAAACAAATAATAATCAATGAAAAGCCAGACGACGACAACGCTGGGGGTTCGGTGTGCTTCCCTCTGGTCCTCAGGAAGCCTTAAGTGGCTATTAGTTGTGACTTTAGGTGTAATTAAAAGGCCGCTACTCCTCGTCCTTCAAATCTCGCTCTAATGCAAAACAGCAGCGTGATCCTAACAAAGCTTCCAGTCTTTCTAGCACTTGTACCTGCTTTCCAGCCGATCTGGGTAACTGCCTTCTGTCACATATCGACATGTCAGCCCACACTGTAAACTGTATATGTTGTGAAAACAATGCTGTTTCAGCATCTGGGCGAGAAGGTGACACAGGCGTTCTAATTTCCACCAAATCCTCACTATGGAAGCACAACACTGACTGTTTACTGATCCAGTGTTCAGTGTTTTCCCCAATTGTTTACATCGGTTTAAAAAAAATGTTCTGGATAAGATAAATAGATTTAGAAATGCACAACCCAGACTACTCTCTCCATCTGTAGTCACACTGTGGTCTTGAGCAATGTCCTGTTCATAGCACTGTCTGCTTACACATCATGAGTAACAGCCCATCAACACTGAAGTTATTCCCTTATTTAACGTATGTCAAACAAATAAGAAAGCCATTTTGATGAAGCTTTATGTTGGCTTATACCTGCAGCCTACATACGATAGGTCAGACAATCAGTGTCCTTGATTATTAATCATTTATATGTCAGCCATAAAAAAATAAATCACATTAGTCGACTCCTACAGAACAATCGTTGCGATTTAGGTCCTATTGTTGTAAAGCCACACTAAACCCGTCTCAAGTTCAAAACCACAGGCTGCTCTCTGTACTGTCTCTCATAGCGACAGTTTAAGAATGACAAACTGTACCGGTCTGGTTTCAAGACCCGCCATTCCACTGCAACACCACTGCTGTTAGTTATAGAAACACCGACCGCAGCAACAACTCTTCTCCTCTTGCTGAACTTGTCAGCAGCCTTTGACACAATGAACCACTAAACTCTTGTCTGAGGGCTGCCTCAGAGGTTAAAAATGGCAGGACGAAGAGCCCAGGGGTCACTTTCCTGACTGTAGAGGTGCAGCAAGGATCTGTGCTCGGCCCCCTTCTCTTTTCTACTTCTCCTTTGGACCGCTAGTCTGCTCTCATTGCTTCCATTACTGCAGCTCTATCTGTCACGCCGCCTTCAGCTCGGCCTCAAAGAAGATGAATCCAGTCAGTCCTTCCGTTCAGCGCAACATCAGCATTCAGCTCGGCTCAGCCAAAGTCTGCGAGAGAATCTGGACCTTGCGATTGATGACAGCCTAACTTCCACTGAGCGCGCTTCATCTGTCATGTCACTTCTCACTATATAACATCACAATTACGTCTCGTCTGAGCCGCGTGCTCATCTGTCGACTTCACTTCTGCGCTGCCAGCGAGCACAGCGAGATCTCTGCAAATACGCACATCTGGTCTCAACCCAGCCAGAAACAACTCGTCCCTCTGCTGGTTTCCATTGCTTGCCACTGACCGGCTGTTTCTGCAGAGTGGCCACTAGCTCAGCACCCACCTCCTCACACACCGGGTTTATGGGCCTCCTCACTCTGGGTGATCTGCAGATAAACGATGACGAGGCCTGCTGTCGCTGCGAGTCAGCCAGCAGAGCCCCTCACTCTGCCTGTCTGTCCACATTTATCTGCTTCTGTCTCGTCAGAAAAATGCAATTTGCTCTGTGTTGCTTCAACCTTGTGGCATTTTGTGCGAGGAGGAACGCAGAGTGTTGCGGCGCTCCTCTGTGATCGACTTGATTCATTTGCTTGGGACAAAAGGGTCGGCCAAATAAATTGAAAAAGAAAAAAGGAGGAAATGAGATACGATAACGCACAATACAAGATAGATATACACTATTTTCAGCATCTCACTCTTGATGAATTGCACCAAAGCCTTAGATGTGGTTTGTTACTTTGATCCCCTGAACCGAGATTTGAGAACGCATTACTTGTGACTGATGATTTCACTTGGTATCACCTCACCAGCTATCATTACATTAGCAATAACTAATTTGTAGGGCTCAAGTGAAACCGCCGTCTCCCCTGACTCAGCTGTGGTTTCTCTAAACAAGGTGACACATTCACACTCACTGCTTCGACATCCTCGACAAAGTCTGTTTTCATAAGATGAGACGATCTGTTACAGAACATTTTTGTGCTAAAAGGCACTCCGTCCCGTGCTGTTTTTCTTAGGCTGCCCTTCCCTGATGTGAAATCAGAACAAGTCCGAGCACGAGGGCTTGTTTTCAGCGCCGCAGCAGTCCCTACCTATCTGCCTGCACACACCCTCGTGTGCATGTTTACAGCTTTGGGATTCCACATCTGGTGTGCCATTCTCCTCCTCCTCCTCCTCCTCCTCCTCCTAAAAAGACCCAACCTTTGCCACAAACTTCCTGTTTTTCTTATTCGAGCAGTTAAAGACAGCAAACTGGGGCAAAGGCAGCTAACAGAAACTCTCTCTGCATCATTGTAATAACACTGAATGGAAGGCAGTTGTGATGAGAAAGACTGGGTCACACGGTGTTCTTGCTGATCTACTGGCCTAATTGTCCTAAAATTTAGCTGAAAAAAAAAAAACAACCACCCTCAGCAGCAGCACTGTACACAATGTAACTGCAGCACTTAGCAGAGCAATGTACCTGCGAGGGGCTTTTGGAATGTGTTAACTGATATGTTTTATGTGAATGCCTATTTTATTAAGGCTGGGTGGGAGTGTCGGGAGGGACAAAAGCCCCTTAGCCTCTTCACAAATTCCACCCTAATGTGTCTCCCTCTCTGCCTGCAACCTGAAACCACTACAGGATGGCGAAGGAAAAGTACATTCAGTCCGCCTGTAACTAAGTTATGAGCCCCCATCACTTGTGTACAGCTGCTAAAGTACAGCAAACCATCTTAAATATGTGGGCTTCTTAAAGAACTTTAAATATCTGTTTTGCTGTTTGACAAAGCAGTTAGGTCCTGAGAAGATATAGTGGAAAACTGCCGTTGGCGAGTTTTGCAAAAAACTGTGTCAAACATGTTTCTGCATAACACTGGACCGGTTATGTCAGTCTTAGATATGAACTCTGGCCCACATACATGATGTTCTAATCTGTGATGTAGCAGGATTAGTGAAAAGGTAAACAAAGCAGATGCCAGCCAGGGTTTTGTGTTCGGGGCGGAAAGTGTTCTACGTGCCGATGAGCTGTTTTTACACTTTGATCCTGGGCTGCTCACGATCTAATTTAAATCGGCATATACAAAAAATAGACCCAAAACCAGCCATAATGCAATTAGTGCCATAAAGACACATGTTTCTGCAGCAAAACTGGGCTTTTGTGTAGTAGGTTAGGACATAAGTGGTGAACAGCTGTAGGAGAGATCGACACCTTACACTGTAAACTAATACTCTGCAGGAGTGTGGCTGCCCATTATAATTACGAACACTGGAGCTTCATGCACGCTGTATCAGGTAACAGTGGGAGCATACAGAGTCCCTAAAGTATAGCAAGGCCAGAACATAACAAGAATGTTTCAGTTTTTATTTCAGCAAACCTTTACTGAGTAAACTGAACTGGCCTCGTCCTTACATTGGTTGTTTTGTCTGATCTTGTTTCTATCTAACACAAAAAGAAAAAAGCTGCAAATCCTCAAGGTAGAACTAAAAGTGTTGACCAAACTGATTATCAAAGTTGCTAATTTTCTGTTGATTGTCTGATCATTTTAGCTCTAGAGAGGACTGTTTTCGTCACAGACTACATAAAGAAGCCACAGTGTGAGAGCATAACCCAAAAAAAACCAAAAAAAAACATCCTCATCTTACCGTGAGCGACAGCGCCAGACAGCAGAATGTAAACTTTTTAATATGCGACTTGGTGACGGGGCTGCCAGCGTTCAGCTTGTTGCTGGGATTGTTCTGTCAATAAGAGAAGCTTATTAGTGGTGTGGACATAAACAATTATGTGTTAGTGCCTCAGTAACGGCGTCTGGTTTACCTTGTCAAAGGCAGGGTACACTGCTCTCAGCTCAGTCAACCAGCCGTAGGGCATATGACCTACAGGGTATGTAGCTGTGAGCACGGCCACGGCCTGGAATGACAAAGACACGGCAGCAATAAGTCATCGGCACGCCGCCACTTTAATACTGAAAATACCACTCGCACCGCGCACAGCTAAATTAATAACAAGTGCCTAACAATAGCCGACAAAAAAGCAACACGTGTGCCTCTCACTTTCCCAGCGGTGAGCGTTTTTTCACAAGTTTATGATTGTAGAACAGCCTTGAGCTTGTTATTGTGTCCCCGGACAACAATGGGCCATGTCAGGCTTTACGCACCAACAGCAGAGCCATGTAGGAATGTTTTCACCCAGTGTAATCATGCCCTGAGTTTCACATGTACATGGTGAATCACCCAAACCACTGGCAGCCAGTGTTGTCAATGATTTCCAGTTCATTCTGGTAAACAGCTTTGTATTGTCTCTAGTAGTTAGGGTCTCTGTAAGCCAGAAAGCTCCAGAGGGAGTCTGTTAGCATCTGGCATTTCATCTGCAATAACTTGAGGGGAAAATTAGTCCACTGGCTCCCCATAGCTGTAAAGCCCCTTTTAATGATCCTGTATATCTCGAATACTACTCATATTACTATTAAGTAACTTGTGGCAGCTTTGCTAATAAAAGCCAGATTACACGTGAAAATAAAACCTCACTCTTTCTCAATGAAACGTGAAGGCTGGCTACTGTAAGAAATGACTGACTGCTGGAATGAAATTTCCGGATACACCCACCTCTGTGGCGTCACTGGTCCCCTTGAGGTCTCGGGACACAAAGAGGTTGACGATGGGTCGACTGATGCGCTGAGTGGCCAGGATGAGGGCCAGGGGCCACCAGAAACTCAGCATCTTTTTGATGGTGGCATCACCCTGCAGGGACCAAGATATAGCCAATAAATCCTTCTTGCTACAGTAGAATAACAAAATTCAGTGAACATTGTTCCGTTGGATGAGGTGGCTCAACCAGACAGTAACTCCTCATTTATTTCTGTTTCTGATTTCTGATTTTTCTTTCTGTGACAGTTGAAGAAGACAAAGAGCAAGCGCGTACCCCAACATCGAGCCCACTGGAGTCTGGGATGTTGTCGTGAATGTTACAGTAGTAACCTAAACCCACGATGCTGAACCGAACCAAGGCACCCATATACAGGGAAAGGATTGGGATGAGTAAAGGCTCCACACACTCCAGGTTGCTGTGGAGGAGAATGGCCACAAACACGATCTGCAGGAAAGAACAGCAGCAACGACAAGCACCAGGAATTAGAGACGGCAAAAACTGGCTTCAGAATGAATTAAACTCGTCTGCATCGAATTAGAGTCAATGAATGGATCTCATTACCTGGGCCACAACATCAGAGATGGAGGCTGAGCCTACTATGACGCTGAACTTGTGCTTGAGCAGTATTCCTGCATGAATCCATGCCTACAAAAAAGAACAATGGACAGAGAGGTTAGTCCAAGACACAAAGCGCACAAAGCACAAATGCTAAAAAACAAAAGCCCCATTTTCTCAACCACAGCTGGCTGACAGGATCTATAATGGGAGCGTCACTTGAAAACAGCATGAACAGAGGATTAAAAAAAAGCATCTATTTCTAGGTCAGGTGTTTAAATCCAAGCTTGCATGATAAACTATCTGACTGCTCGTGTAGAATAATCCCGTACACTCACCATTGCATCCAGCAAAGGGAATGCAGCCAGGTATAAGAACGCCTTTCTCGTCTTGTGCCCCACAGAATCATCCACATGGTGGAGCTTATTAATAATGTAGTATCCTAAATCTGTGTAAGCTATAGGATAAAAAAAGAAAAAAAAGAAAAAGCACAGGTGAGCAGAGGTGACGGTGGTAATCTCTGCCCTATTTTCGATTGTTTTGAACAGTCTGGATTGTGATTTCACCGCAGAAAGACAGAAGGTGTTGCAACAGTGAAACTTTAGGTTCACCGCGAATACCGAAACGTCACATTTTTACAGGACGCGGTTTAAGCACACTGTGTCATCATGTGCGCACAAACAACCCGTAAACACACACCTATCAAGATATGCAGGACGAACGCGATGGCCCCGGCCGCCACCATGCACAACACAGCCTTCCTCCGGTCCCGCTTGCTGTTGACAAACACCAGGCCCACATTCTTGAAGTCGCTCATGGGTCCAGTGAAGAACTTCATCAGGGAGTAGGCCAGGCCGTAGCTGGCCAGCATTTCCACTGAATCCCCTTTGACTGTGGCTATGCCCCGATTGAGGGCCTGGAAAAGACGTGACAGGGCGTGAGTGGAGAGGGTGAGGTGAGGCAGCACATGAGGGAGGAAAGAGAAGTTCATTATGACCCACATGATCACGACTTATCCCAACTTTATCTCTGAGCAGATGGCATCAGAGCCCTCATTGAAATGAACGCCTGACAGTCATCAACCAATTCACTGAGTAATTTGAAGGGAAAAAAATGAAAGAACTAGCTTCTTAAATGTGAATACTTTCTGGTTTCTTTAATCCTCTGTGATGATAAACTGGATTTATTTGGATTGTGTACAAAAAAAAAGCCATTTTTCACCACTTCTTTGACATTTCATAGGCCAGACAACTATTTAACTGAGGAAAAATCTTTAGTGACAGCCCTACCTGCATGTGTTTTTTACAGACACAGTAAAACAATCAGACTTTTGGCTGCTGTAAACTGTTAGGTAAGGAGAAACCAGCAGTGTTTTATCCCTGAATATACTTTTACCTTCAGACATTACTACTACAGCTGCCCCTTTCCTTTGCAGGACGCACCGTGTGCTATTTATACCAGCTAACAGAGCATTACATAAGCTTAATCCTGACATCTCCAAGCCTCAATGTGTTTTTTTTTTTACTCTCACACTATCTGCCCAGAGTCCCCTGAGTGTAAAGCAGCCACCAGATCAGTCATCTGGCTGGGAAATAACCGGAAATGTCCAAGCAGGAAAATATGAGAATTGCAGAAAAACACACACAAAAAAGGCTGGAAAATCTGAGCTTCTATCAATGTTAGAAATGATTCAGATCCACAGACAGGTGCTGCTAACAGTCAGTGCAGTTCATGGCAGCAGTGACGACGTTTGTGTTTGGTAAAAACAGAATAAACAGGGCCTTCCTCACAGAGAGAGGACTCCACACGCCTGCTCTCCTCCTAAATAATGTATATGAAGCCTAATGGATGTCTTCACATACCAGCTAAGCTAGCTCTAGCTACGACCCAAAAACAGCCACAAAATGTGCCCAAATCGGGCCGAAAGGCTCCGTGTCAGCTCGGCGAAAGTGTGTCGGTGCTTTCTGGAGCTGTAAATAAAAAAAATAATGATGCTCGCCGTTGACACACCGAAACACACTTTTCACCCAGAGGCGGAAAATTTCCAAATACAGCCTTTAAAATAGAGCCGCTAGCCGCCGCTAGCTAGAGGCGAGCTTGTTGTTATTGACCTAAACGTTAAAAACAGCGATAAAAAAACGAGAGCCGTTACCTGTTCCCCGAGGTCGATGGCAACATTGGTGATAGCCAAAGGCACCAGAAAGCGGATGAGAGGCCAGTAAGGGCTGAGAGATGGAAACTCCACCATAGTACAAGCCGGGATGACAGAGCGAGGGGCATCTGCCTCGGTCTTGATTGATTAAAGGGAAAATCAAAGCTAGAAGGCGGTCACGGCACCTGTGTTTCTAGCGAGATCAGGCGGATTAACAGTGAGCCGGGGAGCTCCGGTGGCGGCGGCGCTTCTTCTTCTGCTTCTTCTTCGCCTTCTTCTTCTTCACAACGCCTCGGTGCTGCTGAGAGGATCCGAAGGTCAACGGAAATTTCAGACCGGCGGCGCATCTTCCTCGCAAATCATCGTGGAGGGGGAGGGAGGGGGGACACAAGGTGACATCAAACGGCGCCGAATCCGCGGTGGGAGGCGTCCCGAGGTGAGGCCGGCGGAGATTCAGACGAGGCTGGTTGATCCGGGCGGGGGGTTGAGGGGAGGGGGGAGGCTGGCTGGCTCAGTTCGGTGGCTCCGCTGCGGACTGACTGCGCCTCTGAGCTGCGCAGTCCGGCTGCCGTCGACCCTCCCAGAGGCTCGAGACCGCTGTTGCCCTGCACGTGGGCCTGGCACCCCGGCCGTGACGTCAGCGGCAGGTCAGAACCACCGGAGTTTTGTTACGGCCGCACGCGACCTGCAGCAGAGCTTCATTCAGCGCGTGTTTACATCCAGACAACACGCCCGCGCGCGCGCGGAGACAGACACTGCAGCCTTATTGCTGCAAGTACAGGACGCCTAAAAGTGCCAAAATGTAAGTGGACCCTGGTTCAAGGGTTTGGTGTAATAGAGTCACATGCTTCACTTTTACATAACGAGTGCAGCGTCACACCGCGGAGCAGTTTGATCCCATAAATGTTTATTATGTCACAATGCACTCTTCCTCTAATGACAGTAATTCTATGCAGAAATAAACAGATAAACCCTGAGATTGCGTAATATTATGTAGGTGAATAGTGACACCTGGTGGACAAACGAGTGATGATTTTTAACAATTGATGAAATTGCAAATTTTCAAATTTGTTTTGAAGAAAAAAAAACTTTTAAACATATATATATGCATATATTTATTTTTACTGTTTTAGAATCTTTTTATTCTTTAAAATGTAAATATATGTGAATATATACTGAGATTTTTTTTCAATATATAGTGTTTTTAACAATTTCTGTTAAAAAAAATAATATGCATTATGTAATTTGAAAATATATCTACATACATATTTTTTAATGTTTTTTAAAACATTTTATTCATTAAAATAAAGGAAATAAATATGTAGATATGCTATACATATTAAAAATGTTAATTTTAAAAGTTATAAAAAAAAGTAATATATACACATATTTTTATTTTAATTGTACAATTTTATTTATTACAAAAAATTTAAACATTATGCATATATTGTTAAATAAATCTATCTTTAAAAAAATGTAAAAACTTTAAAAGAAATATACACACATATTTGAAACATTTATGTACATACTTATTTCTGATTTTACATTTTTTATTCTAATTATTTCTTTTATTAATCTATTATTAATACTACATTCTTGTTCTTCTTACTTTCTGTCTTATGGTATTGCATCTTATCGTATATGTACAATGTCAAATCTAAAAATACCATTTGTGCTCAAACAACTGCCTGAAGATTATGTTAAAGATAGTTATTGGCAAGTATTATTAAAATACAATGAGTGGACAGCAGCATCTAGGTATTGGCTTTATCTTCACATCTAAAATGTTTTTTTAAATCAGTCTCAGAAGAAGAAAGTTGCCCAGTTGACAATAATCGATTAATAATTCATATTCATTTAGGCTATTTTTAATTGACAAATCAATTACATACAGACCAGCATGTTCATCTGTAATGCCTTAATGCTCTGTGCTGAGGATCTGCTTTCACTGTGCTGCTGTGTGCAGCTTTTGTCTGAGCTTGAAAGTTTTGTTTGAACTTGGAAACCAAACAAACATCAAATCCTAACTTTCCATTGTGAGAGTTGTTTTTTTGTTTGTTTGTATCTGTTTTGTTCTTTCGTCAAATTCCTGAATTCCTTTGCTTACTTTAACCAATAATATGAGGAGGAGTTGTTTGTAAAACCCGCCCGGCTGCTGTCAAAACACAGTTGTTTGTGCCTCTGCCTGGTGCCTGAGGGAGGCTCTGCGGTGGTTTTAACAGTTGACACAGTATTTTACGAGCAGACATGCCTTTCCTTTGCAACTGTAACTCAAGTCAGATGTCAGGATCTCGTACCTGCAAGTGCACTTTGTGTGTTAAATCCTAAAGCTACAATATAACTTCTTTATAATGTCAGGTTTGGTTTATTACTCCTCCCGCTAACTGCAGGGCTTTTCATGATCATAAAGAGCTTTGTGGGCTTTTGTGCTGAAAGTAAACAATAAAGAAGTGCCTTTTCGTGCAGCCGGTTTGTGCGCTGTTACTGATTAAGTGGGTGGGATTCATGATAACAAAGCACAGAGTTGTGACCAGTGAATGTTGCAACAGTCAGTACCTCTGTTGTGTAAATGTGCATCTGTATGGAGCTGGTTCTATTTAGTTTTAGTAGAGAGGTGCAGTCTCTCACACTGGCATCAACACAGTCCTTTAGTTATTTATTTTCCACTATTTAGAAAACAGAGTTCGAAACTTTCCCACATTATCAAACCTCCTGCAGCATTTATTCGATTTCACGGTTTGAAATGGCTTCACATTAACAGAGGATTAAAAGGCTTCTCTGGAGGACGTCTCTCTATCGCACCAACCTGAGAGCCCTTCTGCTTTTTACATTTATTGTAATTAACATATTGAGGTTTTTCTGTGGTGACTCAGGGCATCTGAGAACATTTGTCTGCCAAACATTTAGAGGATGTTTCACAACATGTTGGCAGCATCGA
The DNA here is from genome assembly GCF_000690725.1 of Stegastes partitus. Lineage (NCBI taxonomy): Eukaryota > Metazoa > Chordata > Actinopteri > Pomacentridae > Stegastes > Stegastes partitus. The sequence goes on along the minus strand of NW_007578427.1, from coordinate 8,215 downwards.
CTGCAGGAGATCAGGACTCTACGCAGGGTTTAGGAGTTTCTAAACCTTGACTTTCTTTGCTTAAATAAGTTGCAGGAGAACAGTTTTGAACACATCAGGGTCCCCAAAGAGGGCATTTAGTGCAGATTTATGAAGAAGGAATTGAGAGTGATCACATGAAATGACTTTAAATTAATCACAACACCAAAAAAAAGCACAATTTAATGCATAATAAGCAGGATTTATAGTTACTGCTTCTGTCATATTGAATGTTTTTTTACTCATGAGGTGATATAATTCGCCCTCTAGTGGCCATAATGCAGACTCACAGTTCTGAGCAACAACCTGGAAATCAACAATTGAATCTTGCTCCCAAATTCAGCTACAGACAGGTGATAAATTAAAGGAAAAACACGCTTAACCTCTACAATGACAGGATTCAGTGGCTCCACACAGTAGATCAGGATGATCTTTTTCCCTGTCTGTTTTTTTGTTTTATTAATGCCCCCCATTAGCTTAATTTTTAGTCTGAATGCACTCTGATTAACTTGTTTTCTCTCTTTGTGTCTTTCCTCTTTGCATTTTTTGTGGCCTGGTTTATCTAAATGACTGTGCCAAACTAGTTCATCTTGATTTTCTCGTGTAAAGCACATAACCTGTTTTTTGCATTTTCATTATTATGCACGGTGCAAATTCTATTCGTATGCAGGAATGTTCTTGCAAAGGAGACTTTCTGCTTTTTAGTCAGAAAAGTAAAATACCGCCAAATGTGACTTCAGTAAAGACAGATCGTCTGGACGTGTAGTTGTTGAATTGTTAAAAAGAAAAGTAGCCATGAAAAGCATCTTCATAGAGCTTAAAGTCCTAAATACAGGTCACAGGTCGCAGACAGAAAACTCTTTAAACAATGGAGATCACTTCTGTGTCAGAATAGTAAAAGAAGTGGTTTTGGTTAAGAGGGAAATAAAAGCAGAACCGAGGGAACACATCCTCTTTATTCGTAGTTGGTGGACGTGTGAGCTGAACCGTCTGCAGCTCAACACCAGCAAAACAAAGGAGCTGCTGGTTGACTTCAGGAAGTCCAGGATTCTTATTTCTATTCTTTCCATTAGGTGGGAATTAACTGTTTTTCCTGCAGACGCTCTGGTCTGTCAGTGCTGTCGTGCTGTGGTCTGTGGTCTGCTCGGCCAAAAGCAGAACTGCTGCTCCTAAACTGGATTTAGTTTTGAGTCTCTTGCTTGATTTAATGTGCTTCACCTTTGCCCTCTGTCTGCTGTTGTCATGCTTGATTTTATAATCTTGTGTAACTTTATAATGGTGCGCCTTCTTGGCCAGGTGTCCCTCGAAAAAGAGATTTCAGTCTCAAGTGACTTCCTGGTCATGTAAAGGTTAAATAGATTAATGAGGACTCATTGGCTTCTGATTCAGAGCAGCGGCTCAGTGAGAACACAGGGTCCCTGTGGGGATATTAAAGTTCTCCTGAAGCTTCATCACTGGTTTCTTAAACAAGATTACACGGAACATCTTTCCAGTGGGGTTCCCAAATTCACTCTATGGCAACGACACCAGACATGCAGCCAGAGGTATGAAGAGTTATGTTCAATGGCAAGAACAACAAGAAGTCATGCAATAGATAGACTGTGATACAGTACCATAAAAAATACAGCCACATTCTAACAGCAGTTTACAGTTTGACCAAAATATGGTTAAAAACAGTCAAATCTGATGCTTTTTTTACTTGGTTAAAAGAAAAAACAAGCAAGAATGACAACAAACAGGTTATTGTAACAACTGATGAAGTGATCTGAAGCAAAAGTATGACAAAAAAAAATGGTGCAAACAAGACAAAGATGAAAAATGAGACATAAAACAACAAAAGCAAAAAAGAAAACAACACAAACAGAAAAAAATAAATAAAAAAATAGACGAAATGGCACAAACAGGAGACAAAATGACAAAAAAGAAAAACAGAAGCAAGACACTCAAGAAAAATGAGACACAAAATGACACGAGCTAGACATTAATGACACACAAAATGACAAAAACAAGCCGTAAATTGACAATGATGGGCGACAAAACAGCACAAAGCAATAGAAATGAGACAAAACAGCACAAATGAGACACAAAGTGACACAAATGAGCCATAAATGACTCACACAAGACGAAAAACAAGGCATAAAATGACAAAATCGGGAGACAAAACAACACAAACGAGACAAAAAAATGGGAAACAAACCAAGACACAGAAGAAACATGAGATATAAAATGACAGAAGCAAGACATAAATGACAAACAACACAAATTAGACACTAAATGACAAAAAAAAAACAAGACAGAGAAGAAAACAAAACACAACATGACAAAATTGGGACATGAAACAACAGTTACAGTTAAAGTTGAATAAATAAAGTAAATAAATACAGTATATTAGTGGAAAGTGATCAATTAAAATTGTAAACTGTAAAAATACAGTAAAAACTACAACAACCAGTATTCTACTCTACTCCACTTGAATCTCAGGAAAGCATCTGGACTGAACTAGTCGAGGTTCTGTCACCAAAAACTCCTGTTCCACCTGAACTTCCACCTGTTCATGTTCGGTGTGAAGAACTCGACTTTCAGGTGCTTGATAAGGTCCGTGATCAAGCAGTGGAAAACTCAGCTTCTCCAACTGACGGTATTTTCCAACTTCACCAAAATATTCAAATTTAGCACAGACTTTGAGCGTCAAGCGAAGCAGCTGATGCTGAGTGTTCAGGAGACATTTAAAGGGAAAACGTGCGTCACTGCATATTAGTCACAAACTAAACGACACAGAGAGGAAGCAGCAGACGAGTAAACAATCTCCGATCTGACGTTGGGTCAGACTCTCTGGCCTCAAGTGACCCGACTGGGAATTGAGGACACTTTAGCAGATTACCCTCCTCTCTCTCCTCCTTCCCCTTTTTCATTTTCCTCCCGTAACCTTTCAGGTTCATCTTGTGACTTCTTATAACTGTCTCCGAATGAAAAACAAGTGCAATCTGCCCCCAAACCACATCCACTCCTTACAAACGACTCATAAGTTATGTGAATGTATTTTTCTTAATGTATTTTTTTCATTACTTTGTTATGTGTTTTCAGGGTTTCTCACATGTTTATCTGTTTGACTGTTATTAACGGATCTTAATTAAGACTGAACTGAACTAAACTGAAGTGAACTGAACTGAATTCTTCCCACTGCAGGTGTGATCCAGTCTTAGTAAAGCTGACTTGACAGTACTTGCAGACCCACTTTTCTCTGAAAATAATGGAAATGCAGAAATGATCCTACTCAATGCATGCTGGAGGACTAAAGAGAATGACAGCTAAATCGTTCAGACTTCTATATCTTTTATAAATGTGAAGCTTTTTTAAACTCTGTAGCTCAACAAAGAACAAACTGTTCCACTAATCTGATGTTTCAGGTGATTG